>NC_090378.1:82896662-83044376 GCF_036365525.1 Heterodontus francisci
AGAGAGAGCGAGAGAGAGAGAGCGAGAGAGAGAGAGCGAGAGAGAGAGAGCGAGAGAGAGAGAGCGAGAGAGAGGACTTGGTGGATGATGAGCCTAGGGAAGGGAGTGCAGATAGTCTCAGTCATCTCAGTATCAAAAAGCAGGTGGTGTTGGGTGTCTTGCAAAGCATTAAAGGTAGATAAGTCCCCAGGGCCTGATGGGATCTACCCTAGAATACTGAGGGAGGCAAGGGAAGAAATTGCTGGGGCCTTGACAGAAATCTTTGCATCCTCATTGGCTACAGGTGAGGTCCCAGAGGACTGGAGAATAGCCAATGTTGTGCCTTTGTTTAAGAAGGGTGGCAAGGATAATCCAGGAAATTATAGGTCGGTGAGCCTTACGTCAGTGGCAGGGAAACTATTAGAGAGGATTCTTCGGGACAGGATTTACTCCCATTTAGAAACAAACAAACTTATTAGCAAGACAGCATGGTTTTGTGAAGGGGAGGTCGTGTCTTACTAATTTGATTGAGTTTTTTGAGGAAGTGACGAAGGTGATTGATGAAGGAAGGGCAGTGGATGTTATCTATATGGACTTTAGTAAAGCCTTTGACAAGGTCCCGCATGGCAGACTGGTACAAAAGGTGAAGTCACACGAGATCAGAGGTGAGCTGGCAAGATGGATACAGAACTGGCTTGGTCAGAGAAGACAGAGGGTATCAGTGGATGGATGTTTTTCTGAATGGAGGGATGTGACTAGTGGTGTTCCGCAGGGATCAGTGCTGGGACCTTTGCTGTTTGTAGTATATATAAATGATTTGGAGGAAAATGTAGCTGGTCTGATTAGTAAGTTTGCGGACGACACAAAGGTTGGTGGAGTTGCGGATAATGATGAGGATTGTCAGAGGATACAGCAGGATATAGATCGGTTGGAGACTTGGGCGGAGAAATGGCAGATGGAGTTTAATCCGGACAAATGTGAGGTAATGCATTTTGGAAGGTCTAATGCAGGTGGGAAGTATACAGTAAATGGCAGAACCCTTAGGAGTATTGACAGGCAGAGAGATCTGGGCGTACAGGTCCACAGGTCACTGAAAGTGGCAACGCAGGTGGATAAGGTAGTCAAGAAGGCATACGGCATGCTTGCCTCCATCGGTCGGGGCATAGAGTATAAAAATTGGCAAGTCATGTTGCAGCTGTACAGAACCTTAGTTAGGCCACACTTAGAATATTGCGTGCAATGCTGGTCGCCACACTACCAGAAGGACGTGGAGGCTTTGGAGAGGGTACAGAGAAGGTTTACCAGGATGTTGACTGGTCTGGAGGGCATTAGCTATGAGGAGAGGTTGGAAAAACTCAGATTGTTTTCACTGGAACGACGGAGGTGGAGGGGCGACATGATAGAGGTTTACAAAGTTATAAGCAGCATGGACAGAGTGGATAGTCAGAAGCTTTTTCCCAGGGTGGAAGAGTCAGTTACTAGGAGGCATAGGTTTAAGGTGCGAGGGGCAAAATATAGAGGGGATGTGCGAGGCAGGTTTTTTTTTTTACACAGAGGGTGGTGAGTGCCTGGAACTTGCTGCCAGGGGAGGTGGTGGAAGCAGATACGATAGCGACATTTAAGAGACATCTTGACAAATATATGAATAGGAAGGGAATAGAGGGATATGGGCCCCAGAAGTGCAGAAGGTGTTAGTTTAGGCAGGCATCAAGATCGGCGCAGGCTTGGAGGGCCGAATGGCCTGTTCCTGTGCTGTACTGTTCTTTGTCCAATAGGAGTCACTGAATTGCCATCCACAACTATGCCTGGCTATGCTATGAGCAAGAAGTTTTTGCATCCCAATTACTAACAGCGCAGATTTGGAAATTAACACTACTTCTACGTTTTTGTATCTCAAGACAACAAGCCAACTTAGCCAAAAAGATCACAAAATTTGAAATATGGTTGATTTTGAGGCTCACAGCAAAAGTAAGTGATCCATTAATGAAAGATAACCCACTTGAGATGCAAATTCAGTGTGCTCTGAAGGATGCTGCAAAGTTTAAATAGCACAATGTACCACTTTTCGGTGTGGAGTGCCTGTATGCATTTTTTTTCTGATCTATTTTATTTTTACATTTTCCTCACGTCCTTGAGGAAAATACCTTGAACCAATCTCTGGCAAGGCGACAGAGCGGCAGCCCCCTTCTGGACCCTCCCTGGTAATGCCTTATTGCTTGCTATTTTAATTGTAGGTTTGGCACAGATACAACAAATATTTATATAGTGCCTTTAACATAATAAAACATTCCACGGCACTTCACAGGAGTGTTACAAAGCAAAATCAGACACCAAGCCACAAAAGGTGATATTAGGGCAGATGACCAGAAGCGTGGTCAGAGATAGGAGTGCCTAAAAAGAGAGGCAGAAAGTCAGACGTTTAGGGAGGGAATTCCAGAATTTAGAGCCTTGGCAGCTGAAGGCATGGCCACCCATGGTGGAGCAAATAAAATTGACGATGCTCAAGAGGCCAGAATTAGATGAGCACTAATACCTCAGAGGATTGTGGAGCTGGAGGAGATTGGAGATAGGGAGGGGCAAAGCCATGGAGGGATTTGCAAACAAGAGCAGCAATTTAGAATCAAGACCAGGAGCCAATGTAGGTCAGCGAACACCAGGGCGATGGCTGAATGGGATTTGGTACAAGGAAAGACACATGCAGCTGAGTTTTGGATGACCTTAATTTTAGAGGTTAGAATGTGGGTGACTAATCAGGCAATTAGGAATGCATTGGAATAGTCAGGTTTGGAGGGAACAAAGGCATGAATGAGGGCTTCAGCAGCAGATGAGCTGAGACAGGGATAAAGTCAAGCAAAGTTACGGAGGTGGAAATAGGTGATCTTGGTAATAGTGCGGATATGTGGTCAGAAGCTCATGTTGGGGTCAAATTTGACACCAAGGTTGTGAACAGACTGGTTTAATCTTAGTGTTGCCAAAGAGAGGGATGGAATCAGCAGCTAGAGAATGGAGTTTGGAATGAGGACTGAAGAGAATGGCTTCAGTCTTCCCAACGTTTAATTGGAGAAAATTGCTGCTCATCCAGTACTGGATGTTGGATAAGCATTCTGATCATTTAACAGTGGAGGAGTCGAGAGAGGTGGTGGTGAATTAGAGCTGGGTGTCGTCAGCGTACATGTGAAAACTAACATTGCGCTTTCAGATGATATTGCCAAGGGGAAGCACGTAGATGAGAAACAGGACCGCAATGGTCTTGGCGGGGCTAGTGGTACAAGATATAGCCAGGTGGTGATGCTTCATTTAAGGGGAAGGTTTCATCACCTCTCAACCAGGTTTCTGTTAAGATCAAGATGTCAAGGATGGCAAGGGCCTTGTTCACAAATGAAAGGACATTTTGAAGGGCAATGCATAGAGGGGCAGCAAGAGCTGATCTGCTGGTACAGTCTACAAAGATCAGCAGTGGGAGGAGTGAGTTGGATGCAAAGGAGATTGGTAAGATTAGCCCCCAGCAGACTTGCTGAGCGGGATGTTCAGCAAGAATGCAGGATAGGGTAACTGGGGTTGCTGCTTGTAATAAGCCAACTCTGGATGCTAAGTGTTAAGAGATTACATAGCATTTACAACACAAAGAGCCAACCAAATTAAGAAGTAGAATCTCAGATGATCTTTGGATTACCTGAGCCATGTGCAAACTGGCATTAGGCAAATAAGATTAGAGAAATGAAAGCGTGACTCAAAGACTGGTGTGGTCGAAGTGGGTTCCAGTTCGTGGGGCACTGGCATCAGTACTGGGGAAAGTGGGGGCTGTACCATTGGGATGATCTACATCTGAACTGTGTTGGGGCTAGTGTTCTAAGGCGCCGCATAACTATGGCAGTAGGAGAGGGTTTTAAACTAAATAGTGGGGCAAGGGATCAAATTTGGGAAGATGTCGTAAATCAGAGAGTAGAGACAAGGCAAGAGAGAAAGCTATTAATATGGGAAATGATGAACAGACAATGACAGGAAGGGATAGAGAGTACAAATCTAAGAGTAAATCAGCAGTCAAAACTAGACATTACAAAAATTTAAAAAAGGACAAAACTGAAGGCTCTGTATCAGAATGCACATAGCATTCGAAACAAAACAAATGAACTGATAGAACAAATAGAAATAAGTACGATCTGATAGCCATTATGGAAACATGGCTGCAGGATGACATAGATTGGGACCTGAATATTGAAGGGTATATGGCATTTAGGAAGGACAGGAAACTAGGGAAAGGTGGAGGGGTGGCTCTGATAATTAATGACGGTATTAGCACATTAGAGAAGGATGATCTAAGTTCAGGAAACCAGGATGTAGAAGCGGTTTGGGTAGAGATAAGAAATGAAAAAGACAAGAAGTCGCTCATGGGAGTGGTGTCCAGGTCCTCTAACAGTAACCACATGGTAGGACAGGGTTTAAAGGAAGAAATAATGGGAGCTTGTCAAAAAGGTATGGCGATAATCATGGGTGATTTTAATCTGCATATAGACTGGAAAAATTAGATGGGCTAGATGAGGAGTACATAGAATGTTTTTGAGATAGTTTCTTACAACAGCACATTCTGGAGTCAACCAGAGAGTGGTTATACTAGACCTGGTATTGTGCAACGAGATAGGATTAATTGATGAACTCATAGTGAAGGCACCCCTAGGTAGTAGCGATCATAATATGATTGAATTTTACATTCAGTTTGAGGGAGAGAAGAATGGGTCCAAGACTTGCATTTTAAACTTAAATTATTAAGGGCATGAAAGCAGAGCTAGCTAAAGTGAACTAGCAAATTAGGTTAAGGGACAGGCCAACAGAGATGCAGTGGCAGACATTTAAGGGGATATTTCAGAATACACAGAATAGATACAATGCAACGAGAAAGAAAAATTCCAAGGGGAGGACCCACTATCCCTGGTTAACTAAAAAGGTTAAAAAGATAGCATCAACTTAAAGAAAAAGCATATAACTGCGCAAAAATGGGTGGCAGGTCAGACGATTGGACAGAATATAAAGAACAGCAAAGAATGACTAAAAGATTGATATGGAGGGAAAAATTAGGAGTACGAGAGACAGCTAGCTAGAAATATAAAAAGATAGTAAGAGTTTCTATAGATATTTTTAAAAAGGAGTTGACAAAGGGAGCATTGTTCTTATAGAAAGTGATCTGGGGAATTAATAAGGAAGAATAAGGAGATGGCAAATGAATTGAACAGGTACTTTGCATCGGTCTTCACTACAGAGGATACAAGTAACATCCCAGAAATAGCTGTAAATCAGGAAATGGAAGGGAGGGAGGAACTCAAGAAAATTACAATCACCGGGGAAGTGGTACTGAGCAAATTGTTGGAGCTGCAGCTGACAAGTCCCTTGGTCCTAATGGACTTCATGCCAGGTTCTTAAAAGAAGTGGCTAGTTAGATAGTTGACAAGTTTAATTTTCCAAAATTCCCTAAATTCAGGGACAGTACTATTAGATTGGAAAACAGCAAATGTAACTCCTTTATTCAAAAAGGGGAGGGAGACAGAAAGCAGGAAACTACAGGCCAGTTAGCTTAACGTCTATCTTAGGGAAAATGTTGGAAGCTATTATTAAAGACATTATAGCAGGGCACTTAGAAAAATTCAAGGTAATCAGGCAAAGGCAACATGGTTTTGTGAAAGGGAAATCATGTCTAACCAATTTATTGGAGTTCTTTGAATAAGTAACATGTGCTGTGGATAAAGGGGAACCGGCGGATGTACTGTACTTAGATTTCCAGACGGCATTTGATAAAATGCCACATCAAAGGTTATCGTAGAAAATAAAAGCTCATGGTGTAGAGGGCAACATATTGGCATGGACAGAAGATTGGCTAAGAGGAAACAGAGTGTAGGCATAAATGGGTCATTTTCTGGTTGGCAAGATGTAACCAGGGGTGTGCCGCAGGGATCAGTGCTGGGGCCTCAACTTTTCACAATTTATATAAATGACTTGGAAGAAGGGACTGAAGGTATGATTGCTAAATTTGATGACACAAAGATAGGCAGGAAAGTAAGTTATGAAGAGGACATAAGGTGGCCACAAAGGGATAAAGATAGGTTAAGTGAGTCGCCAAAGATCTGGCAAATGGAGTATAATGTGGGAAAATCTAAAATTGTCCATTTGGGCAGCAAGAATAGAAAAGCATATTAACTAAATGGTGAGAGATTGCAGAGCTCTGAGATGCAGAGGAATCTGGGTGCCCTCGTGCATGAATCGTAAATGGTTAGTATGCAGGTACAGCAAGTAATTAGGACAGCTAATAGAACGTTATCATTTTTTGCGAGAGAAATTGAACACAAAAGTAGGAAGGTTATGCTTCAGTTATACAGGGCATTGGTGAGACCACATCTGGAGTATGGTGTACAGTATTGGTCTCCTTATTTAAGGAAGGATGTAAATGCGTTGGAAGCAGTTCAGAGGAGGTTTACTAGACTGCCTGGAATGGGCAGTTTGTCTTATGAGAAAAGGTTGGAGGTGCTAGGCTTGTATCTGCTGGAGCTTAGAAAAGTAAGAGGCGATTTGTTTGAAACACGCAAGATCCTGAGGTGTCTTTACAGGGTGAATATGGAAAGGATGTTTCCCCTTGTGGGTGAATCTAGATCTAGGGGGTCACTATTTGAAAACAAGGGGTCGCCCATTTAAGGAGAAATTTTTTCTCTGAGTGTCGTGAATCTTTGGAACTCGCTTCCTCAAAAGGCAGTGGAAGCAGAGTCTTTGAATATTTTGAAGGCAGAGGTAGATAGATTCTTGATAAGCAAGGGGGTGAAAGGTTATCGGGGGTAGGCGGGAATGTGGAATCGAGGTGAAAATCAGATCAGCCATGATCTTATTGAATGGCGGAGCAGGCTCAAGGGGCCGAGTGGCCTACTCCTGTTGCATGTTCTTATGTTTTTAACAGGTCTATGCTTCACATAAGACTCTTCCTCCCCTTCATCTAACCTGATCTACATAACCTTCTACTCTCTCTCGTGTTCATCTAGCTTCTCCCTAAATGAATCGAAGCTGTTCGCGTCAACTACTCCATGTGGTAGCAAGTTTAACATTCTTACCGCTCTTTTGATCCTCTAAATTCTCCTGAATTCCCTTTTCAATGGCTGTGGCACAGGCAGGAATCACAAAGCCAATCAGATGCAGCCAGCAAGTAGTATAATCGAATGTCCTAGAGTTGTGCACCTATTGACCCTCTGTTCCAGAGAAGGAACTGAAATAAACACAACCATCATGCCCAGTCCTGAGTCAAAGATTTCAGATGTTTACTGCACCTAAGAAGATTCACTGTAATCAAGACCACTGGCAAATGATGCATGACAAAGTCAAATGTTACTCTGGTTACATGGGTTTCCAGGACTTTTGCCAGTGTTTTGGGAATCCTCTATTCCACTATTCCATCTATTTTTCATTGAAAACTGCGAATCAGTGGATTTGATCAAAATAATTCAGTGTCTGTCTTTACCAATAATGTTTGAGGTGCAAGTTTAAATGCTATTTCAAATATTTGAAGACACACTGACGAGCAATGGTGCCAATCAAAATTTTGCTTCTGGTCAGAGAAGTATCTCACTTTCAGCTGATGCAGTAACACAGTGCACCCTACCACTCCATAACATCAAAGTATTTAACCTCCTCCAACACATTTATTTCTCTACATCTCTTAAAACTGCATCCAACCATGTGCAGATTTCCATGAACTATTTCATCTCAAGGCATGGCATTTGTCATCTGGATGAGCATGACATCAAAAGTCAATAAAAACATGACTGCTTAGTTACACCCTGGCTGATAAGACAGTCTAAACTTTAACAATTTTCTAAAATTGTGGAATTTCTCCCATCGGTTTACTGTTCTCCTGGCAGACATCAAAATACACTGGGGTACAGTTATACACATCAGCTGCTTTCCAGTATCCCAAATAAAAGGCAATTCTTCAAAAAGGTGAGCTTTGTGGTCAAACAGCTTGCCAGCACAAAGAACATTACAGCTGAATCCACTTCTGATTTTACTGGACGTCTGCACACCAGTGTCAGTGAATTGCAAAAGAAAAGCAAGAACGCTAGAGCTACGAGAGGCTGAATGCAGTACCCCTATTGTCTCCCTGGCTGAGTACATCAGACTTCCTTGGTTGGTTGGTATGGCTCAGTTCCACACCAGTCAGTACATTTACTCATTGAGCTACTGAACAAGGGCTACATTAAAAAGCCTTTAAGATAACTAGCCCTATTGCATATTGAAAGAACCTTTAAGTAGTCCACAGAACTATTAACTGTCCTGTTGTATAGCATATATTTTCCAAATAACCAGAAAGAACAAAGAAAATTACAGCACAGGAACAGGCCCTTCGGCCCTCCAAGCCTACGCCGATCCAGATCCTCTATCTAAACCGGTCGCCTATTTTCTAAGGGTCTGTATCTCTTTGCTTCCTGCCCACTCATGTATCTGTCTAGATACATCTTAAAAGACGCTATCGTGCCCGCGTCTACCACCTCCGCTGGCAATGCGTTCCATGCACCCACCACCCTCTGCGTAAAGAACTTTCCACGCATATCCCCCCTAAACTTTTCCCCTTTCACTTTGAACTCGTGTCCCCTTGTAATTGAATCCCCCACTCTGGGAAAAAGCTTCTTGCTATCCACCCTGTCTATACCTCTCATGATTTTGTACACGTACAGATTTTGTACAGAAGTTATACATTCAGCTGTAAAAAGTAAGCATAACTTTGGCAATCAGTAAAATCCAAACACAGCAAATGACAGGGATTCTAATAATTTGCTCCTCCTCCCTGCACCTGAACATAAATTTAATCTCATTACTTTGGCCTTTCACACTCAATAACCCATTGCCACTGGCATGAGATTTATCCTTGAGTGAATGTGATTGGGTACAAGCAACAAGCATTGCTCGTGTATTACCATAGTCTGTCTGATAGATAGATAACTAATATCCATAGACTGTGCCAGTCATAAAACAGAACTGCATTTATACACTTTGCATTCCAGAGGTCTCTACATAGCATATACTATTAAATATAAATTGTAGTATGATTCAGTACAAGGGCCATCAATCCAGATACACTTCACTTTGATGAGCGTAAAAGTTAGGTAATTTTAGGTCCAATTTGATTTTACCTATGGGCTAGGGATCAAAGCTACCCAGACTGACTGGATTGAAGTCTCCTCTCTCCTGCAGCTTCAATGAAATAGATTGGGGTAGTTTCAACCCTGTTCTTAATGGGTGAGAGTCCACAACATAAAACTGCCAGTAGTCTGGTTTAAAATTGGCAACCTCAGAAGCCACAGGGATTGACTGGGCATGTCAGAGTGAAATCACACTACTGCTGTAGGGGACACTCATTTGCGGCTGATGCAGTAGAGGGACACAAGTCTGTGACTGTGGTTACGAGACAGTGTTCAAATATAGTAGCTTTATTTTGTATTTGATTTATGTTGATTCTTACATAGCTGAACAAACAGTGCAGGCTTAATCCAACTCAGATTAACTTGACACAGGAATGCAGAATGGAATAATATTTACATTTTTACCACCAATCCAGACACCCTTCTCTTTGAGATTAAAAATTAAGCAAATTTTATGTCTAATGTGATCAGATACAACATTTGTTGTGAGGCTACTTTTGTTGCATAAATAATATTGGCAAACACAACTAGGTTCAAGCAGATGCAGGGTAAAGTGTACATTCAAATCATACACTAATTGTGCTAATTGAGATAACGAGCACTGTTGAGCTCTCTACTCCAGTCAACAAGCAGCCTCTAATATTACTGCAGAGACACAAGCTGTTGGCTTTCATGTTACTGTGTTAGCCATTAAATGATTCGGAGTCATTAATTGATTTATTACTGTTGCCTGCAAGTACAGCATTGCAAATCGAGAATGTGGTAGGTCGCAACTTGGATGAGAAAAAATGAGACTAGAACGGTGTACTTAAATTATCTGTAGGACTCCACTCATACAATCCCTCGACACTAGGGTACAAATAACAGTATGTCGATTTGGCTGTGTAGCCAGAAATCTGCTAACTAGGCTAGCACACCAGTAGAGGAAGTAAGCATTAAATGCCAGTTCTTCATTGTTTCTTTCTTTGTACAGGGAAACCTATCAAGGCCTTCATTAGCGCCAAAAACTAACGATGCACTCACATAATGCACTGCTCAGATCACAAATATGTATTCTCAATTTTTATTACTAATTCATTGGAAACCTTTTTGCTGCAGTCTCTCTTTGCCTGACAGTAGCTGAATGAGGGCAGAAGGAAGGCATTCTCCTCCACTAGGCCCCAACACACCCTAGTCCTTTCCCCCGGTACTCACTGCCTCTACAAGTCCAGATTTGATTTTAAACAATCTCTACTTGCTAGCTCCAAGTGCATTAATTTTAACTGAACTTACACATAACAAAGTAGCAAGACCACATATACCCAAGCAATGTTTTGTTTTAAAAAAATCACAAGATAATTTTGGATGAGTGAGGCCATTTACCAATCTTAATTCATCCATCCAGAATGACCCTAAAGATCCCCCACCACCAAATGCAGCACCCAATCGGTTCTTAAATTATTCCAGAATGCTTGGCTCTGCTACTCTACCCAGAAATCTATTCCACGCGTTGGTGACTTTGTGTGAAGACAAAACTCCTTGATTAGTCTTAAATCGGCCTTTTACGAGCAAGAGCCTGTGACTTTTCATCTTAGTCTCACAATTAGACTAAGTAAATTTCAGATTTACCTTTTGATTTGTATCACTTACCACTAGAATAACCATTTTGATGCTTCCTTTTATGACTCAAAAGACCAAATTTCTCCAGCCTTTCCTGATAAATCAACTATGAATCAGCCTTCTGGTCTCTGCGCTGCTTTCAACACTAAAATGTTCCATAATGTTGTGCTGGTCACAAATGGACACAGTACTCAAGGTGTAGTCTAACAGTTGGACTTCCCCTGACTTGTATTCTACTGCTTTGGCTTTTCAGTTCAACACTATTGACTTTGATAATTGTTGCTTTACATTAGCAAAGCATAGAGTCAAATAAGACCCATTTCCCCCCTGCCCTCACCCCCTATCTTTTTCAATTTCCTTCTTAGCTGTTGTAACCCCATAGATAACACTTGTTGGCCATCTTTCCATCCTACGCTAGGTGCTTTACAGTTGTCAGTATTAAATTCCATCCGTCATTGTTCTGCCGACTTGCATACTTAGAATAACTCATTGTGATTTCTGAGCTGCCTCCTCCAATTTCATTTTGAAGTCCAATGGTTTGCACATTGAGTTCAGCTGAAGCAGTGCGGTTTGGAACTGTAAAGATGATGAATTACCTTAACTAATGAACAGACTTTGTCCCAACTCCATTTACAATATTGACCGTAAAAGGAACTGGGAGGAGGAAATAAACACTCCTCACAAAAACCTTAATTTCACAACTGTAGACTCATCTTCCACTCCGATAGCAGCTTCTGCTTAGACAACCAACAGCAAAAATGAATAAGACTGGCATTTATATAGCACCTTTCACGACCACCGGACATCTCAAAGCGCTTTACAGCCAATGAAGTACTTTTTGAAGTGTAGTAAATGTCGTAATGAACAGATAATCTGTTGTGATGCTGATTGAGGGATAATTATTATTGGCCAGGACACCGGGGATAAATCCCCTGCTCTTCGAAATAGCATCATGGGATCTTTTACATCCACCCAAGCAAGCAGATGGGGCCCTCACTATTGCACTGGAGCATCAGCCTTGAATTTTGTATTCAAGCCCCAGAGTGGGACTTGAACCCAGAACCTTGTGACTCAGAGCCAAGAGTGCTACCAAAAGCACTAACAGCATCTCTGGACACACTTAATATTCGTCAAGGGATAAAATATACAATGTATATAGAAATGGTTAACAACGAAACCAAAAGAAGAATATGGCCAATTCTTCTGAACTTGCACTGGACTATCTTGATGATTGACATTTGATTTACGATGTGACAGAAATGATTACTGATGATCTGATCTGTTCAGAAAATATAGAAGAATTAGAAACCAAAATGTGAACAAACCAATACTGGAAGGTGGTGGGTGGGGGCAGAAAAATCCAAATGCCGAAGTGCAAACAAAAATGCAGTCTTTAATTTACAGCCTTGTCATCACATGTCAGAGTGCATGCAGAATGGATTATTTTTTAAATAAAAGGCCTAGTTCTTCTGCTATCGTGGGGCACTTTCTGGAACTGACTTACAGGTCTGCCCTACCGGTTTTCTAGCAAGTGGATCTGTAAAAAAAAAAACAAGGTCATTCAGGACTTCAGTTTATATATTGCAACGAGTCATGAATTTGGAATTAATGTTCTATCTAAGCAAGCCAAGACAACTACAGCAAAACTGTCTGCAGGTCTTGTGAAACAAGATTAAGAAACTCCAATTGCCATGGACAAATAAAAACTTTCTAATCTGCCGCCAAATGCTCCCTTTAAAATCAGTAATTTTTAACTGACCAAGTGCTTCCTTCAAGAACTTTTCTCAGCAAATATTTTTAAGCAGTATAGGCACCTGCACTGATGAAAATAAAACCCAGCTTGTTTCCCTGCATAAACAGGGCTACAGACCATCATCTTGTTCAGCAAGATTGCCAAATACTTTGTCAAGTATAATCGATTGTTAACTGGTTATCTGCTGCTCTGTTTTAATAATGTTTTTCATTTTACAGAAACTTCATTGTGTTTAAAAAATAAACTCAACAATCCTGACATGACAGTTGTACGTTAAAAATGTCAGCCATCTTGTATATGACAAAGTGTGCTTCAAGACCCACAAGTTCATAGACAAAGTTCTGGTACTCAGATATTTTAGATACCATCTTTTCGTATTCCTTTTGTCATGTTATATTGACCTCTCAATGCTATAATGTTTACCTCCTTTCTTTCAGATGAGATGTTAACCAAGGCCCTGTCTGCCCCCTCAGGTGGACGCAAAAGAATGCATGGCACTATTGCGAAGAGCAGCAGTGGCGTTATTCCTGGTGCCATGGCCAATATTTAACCATCACAAAACAAATTATCTCATCACATTTCTGTTTGTGGCAATTTACTGTGTGCAAACTTGCTGCAATGTTTCTTACATTACAACCATGATTACACTTCAAAAAGTACTTGATTAGCAGTAAAACGCTTTGGAATGTGCAGTGGTCGTGAAAGGCGCTATATAAATGCAAGTCTTTCTTTTCTCGAGGTGTGCTATTAATCTGTAAAATTCCCAGTTCTATTCTCAATCTGTATTAAGTAACCAAATGTGCTAAAATTGGCTTCAGCACTACAGTGCTTGGGGGGGCGGGCGGGGGGGAACCTTCCATGATTCCCATTTCTGTGCACTAACTAGTGACCTCTGTTGGAAAATGCACATGTGAACATTAAGTGAGCACAGGATTAGATTCATGGGCAATATCTCTGCCCATACCTCACCCCACCACCGGAGCTGAAACGTCGAAAACACAGAGTCTCAGTTCACACAAGAAGAATGGCTGCTTGAGTGAGCAACTGGAGCAGGGAGCTTGGAAAGATTTCTCTTTCACGAATTAGGTCTGATCAGTAGTATTAGAACAGCATCCATTTAAAAGGGAAGGGAAACTATTTGCCCGAGACACATTACATTTCTACATTTTAATTTTCACAAATGGCCCCACTCCCACGCCACTGGGTACCTGATCAGTTGCATCTCTTCTCTCCGAATCACCTTCACTGAATTACAATTAATACATGCCAACAACAATCAGTTCACACAACAACTGTAGCATCTGTGCAAAGCAGTTTCGTCCTCTAGGGAATTTCATTCTGTTTCACACCAGAATCAGGTCAGTACGAACTCTGGGTTTACATTACAAAGTTTAAACTATAGTTATGGTAATAATTGCAGAATAAATCATCAGATAATGCATAGGGTCAACAATCATGTAATACAATGCTCCTTTTCATGCCTGTGAACAGAACAAGACTTTCAAACAGTCAAAATAATGAGAATGTGGTGGGAGAGATAATGGGAAGGTTGAAGGTGAAATGAGGTGCCAAGATGTCCCACTAGTTGGATCATCTATCCTCAAAAGCTGCAGGTAAACATCACAGGTCACCGAACATGGTGGTGAAATTCCTTTTCACGAGGATCTTGTATTCACACTTCCATCAGGGATACCCAATTAGAAATGGGAACCCAGACTGATCATTCCATCCATAACACAGACATAGCAAGTCTTTAGTGCTTGTCTGAGATCACCCAAGATCTGCACTAACCCGAGATCAAACTATGGAGCTTCCAGATTTATATGGCTCAGTACCACACCATGTACATTTACTGGCTATGGCATTGAGGAAGCCCCAATATCAACTTAACATTGCCTGCTCCTTCAGGCTCACACAGTATGCAGGAGAGCGATAACAAAATTACTCAGAACCGTGGAGGGAGGCAGATCCACACCCCAAAATGTTTGTGGCACCAATCCAGGTAGGTTGCAGTTTTCATACAGGCTTTGGACACTCTGCTCAAGTTTGTTCACTGATGTTCAAAAGTGTTATGCCAGTGTTCACATGTCCTGTAACCATGAGTGCTTTTAAATTCTCTTGACATTGCTTCCAGCTTAACAAAGTTTTATATTTGCCCCAGAGGGTAACCAATGTACTTAAAGCCTCCAGCACAGAAAGTATATGTGCCAAAATATTTTGCTCCCTTGTTAAGCATGTCCCTGAATTGATACTATACCAGGAGTAAACAGAAGCAGTGGTGACGGTGAGGGGAGCCGGGGTATAAAAGGAGCAAAGAGCGAGGCCAGACACCAGAAGCAGCAGCGGCGAGAGACACTTTGTTCTGTTCAGTGGAACGACTTGACCAGCAAAAATCGAAGTGTGAGGTCACAGGAGGGCTGGTAAGTGATTGGTTGCGATTTCTTTACTTCTTCCGTGTCTCGTGTTGCTTTTTCTTGGATTTTTTTGGTTTTGGCCAAGTAATTAAAATCAGGTGACGTCATTACAGGTTCAGAGTACACTTAAATAGTTTTTTTTTGAAATACTGTGATCCAAATTAATTAATTAAATAGAATTGAGATGGCTGGGCAGGCGATGTGTTGCAGCTGTAGTATGTGGAAGCTGGTGGATGCCGGTGCAATCCATGGTGAACACATCTGCAGCAAGTGTTGGCTGCTCGAGGAACTTCAGCTCAGAGTTGATGAGCTGGAGTCCGAGCTGCAGACACTGACACATCGAGGCGGGGGGAGTGTTACGTGGAGAGTGTTTCAAGAGACAGTCACACCCCTTAGATTAATTACATCCAATCTGGACCATGGTCAGGGACAGGAGGGTGTGACTGCGAGTGAGGCAGGTATGGGGATCCAGAATTTAGCTTTGGAGGAGCCTCAGCCAGTGCCCTTATCCAATAGGTACCAGGTTCGTGCTCCCGATATGGACGAGGGCACAGGCTGCAGGGAGGATGAGCAAACTGACCACAGCACCGTGGTTCAGAGCGCCATTCAAGTGGGGGGAGAAAAATAACTGTAGTAGGGGATAGCATAGTTAGGGGAATAGATACTGTTCTCTGAAGCAAAGATAGAGAGTCCCGAAGGCTGTGTTGCCTACCTGGTGCCTAGGTTAAGGACATCTCTTCTGGGCTGGAGAGGAACTTGGAGTGGGAGGGAAAAGACCCAATTGTCGTCGTCCACGTAGGTACCAACAACATAGGTAGGATGAGGAAAGAGGTTCTGCTGAGGGACTATGAGCAGCTCGGGCCAAATTAAAAAGCAGAACCACAAAGGTAACAATCTCTGGATTACTAACTGAGCCACGTGCAAATTGGCATAGGGTAAATAAGATTAGAGAGGTAAATGTGTGGCTCAAAGATTGGCGTGGGAGAAATGGGTTCCGATCCATGGGACACTGGCACCAGTACTGGGGAAAGAGAGAGCTGTTCCCTTGGGATGGGCTTCACTTCAACTATGCTGGTCCTGGCGAATCATATAACTAGGGTTGTCGATAAGGCTTTAGACTAAATAGTGCGGGGGGGTTTCAACTGAAGGGAATCTTAAAAAGTCGAATAGTAACAAGAGAGCAGAGGTGCAGGATAGTGAAGGAACATACATTAATCAGAGAGCAACAGGAAGGGACAGAATACAAGCACAAGAGTACAGCAGAAATTAGAACCAGAGTAGGTAAAAATGGTAAAATTCAAAGCTTCAGGCTCTTTATCTGAATGTACGTAGCATTTATAACAAAATAGATGAGCTGACGGCACGGATAGAAATAAATGAATATAATTGGATAGCTATCACTGAGACATGGTTGCAGGATGACCAGGACTGAAATCTAAATGTTCAAGAATATTCAACATTCTGGAAGAATAGACGGAAAGGAAAAGGAGGTTGGGTAGCTTTGCTATTAAAGGAAGGGATCAGTGCAGTTGTGAGTAATGATATAGGGGTAATAGATCGTGATGTAGTATCAGTTTGGGTGGAAATAAGGAATAGCAAGGGAAAGAAATCATGGGTGGGAGTGGTCTATAGGCCCCCGAAGAGGTGCCTCTCTGTAGGACAAGATATCAATCAGGAAATAATGGAGGCGTGCAAGAAGGGCACTGCAATTATCATGGGTGATTATAATCTGCATATAGACTGGACAAATCAAATCGGCAAGGGGAGCATGGAAGACGAATTTGTAGAGTGCCCAGGGATTGTTACTTAGAGCAATACGTTGCAGAACCTACCAGGGAATAGGCTATTTTAGATTTGGTATTGTGTAATGAGGTAGGATTAATAAGAGATCTCGTAGTTAAGGATCCTTTAGGGGGAAGTGATCATAACCCGGTAGAATTTCAAATTCAGTTTGAGGGTGAGCAACTCTGGTCTCAAACCAGTGTCTTCAACTTAAACAAGGGCAATTACAGAGGTATGAAGAAAGATTTGTCTAAAGCGGGTTGCAAAGATAGACTCCAGGGGAAGTCAGTGGATGAGCAGTGGCAGACTTTTAAGCAGATATTTCATAACACTCAGCAAAGATTTATTCCGGTCAGAAGGAAGGACTCGAAGAGAACAATGAACCACCCGTGGATAACAAAGGAAGTTAATGAGAGTATCAAATCAAAAGTAAAGGTGTACAATGCGGCGAAAACGAGTAGTAGGCCAGAGGATTAGGAATTTTTTAGAAACCAGCAGATGACTAAAAAACTAATAAAGAGGGAGAAAATGAGAGTAAATAGGCAAGAAATATAAAAACAAACAGTAAGAGCTTCTATGGGTATATTAAAAGGAAGAGAGTAGCTAAAGTAAGTGTGGGGCTGTTAGAGGATGAGACTGGGGAATTAATAACAGGGAACAGGGAAATGGCAGATAATTTAAACCAATATTTTGCATCGGTCTTCACAGTGGAGGACACTATAAACATCCCAACAATAATAGATGAGCAAGGTGTAAATGGGAGGGAGGAACTTGTAACAATCTCTATCACGAGGGAAAAGGTGCTGGACAAACTGATGGGACTAAAGGCAGACAAGTCGCCAAGACCTGATGGCCTGCACCCAAGGGTTTTAAAAGAAGTGGCTGCAGAGCATTGGTCATAATATATCAAAACTCACTGGATTCTGGTAGGGTACCAGCAGATTGGAAAACCGCTAATGTGACACCCCTATTCAAGAAAGGAGGGAGACAGAAAACAGGAAACTATAGACCAGTCAGCTTAACATCTGTTATTGGGAAAATGTTTGAGTCCATTATTAAGCAAGAAATAGCAGGGCATTTAGAAAAACATAATGCAATCAAACAGAGTCAACATGGTTTTATCAAAGGGAAATCATGTTTGACAAATTTGTTAGAGTTCTTTGAGGATATAACAAGCAGAGTGGATAAAGGGGAACCAGTAGATGTTGTGTATTTGGATTTTCAGAAGGCGTTTGATAAGGTGCCACATAAAAGGTTATTGCACAAAATAGGAGCTCAGGGTATTGGGGGTAATGCGTTGACATGGATTGAGGATTGGCTAACACACAGAAGGCAGAGAGTCAGGATCAATGGGGCTTTTTCAGGTTGGAAAGCCGTAACTAGTGGGGTGCCATAAGGATCGGTCCTCGGGCCTCAACTCTTTACTATCTACATTAATGACTTAGAGGCAGGGACAGATTATAGTGTATCCAAATTTGCTGACGACACAAAAATAGGTGGGAAGGCATGTTGTGATGAGGACACAAAGAATCTGCAAAAGGGATATAGATAGGTTAAGTGAGTGGGCAAAAACTTGGCAGATGGTGTTCAATGTGGGAAAGTGTGAGGTCACCCAATTTGGTAGGAAGAATAAAAAGACAGATTATTTAGAGAAAGACTTCAAAATACTGCAGCACAGAGGGATCTGGGTGTTCTTGTGCATGAAACACAAAAGGTTCGCATGCAGGTGCAGCAAGTAATTAGGAAGGCAAATGGGATTTTGGCCTTTATTACGAGGGGGTTAGAGTTTAAAAATAGGGAAGTCTTGTTACAACTGCACAGGGTGTTGGTGAGGCCACACCTGGAGTACTGCGTACAGTTTTGGTCCCCGTATTTAAAGAAGGATATACTAGCATTGGAGGCAGTTCAGAAAAGGTTCACTAGGCTGATTCCTGGGATGAAGGAGTTGTCTTATCAAGAACGGCTAAACAGGTTAGGCCTTTATTCATTGGAGTTTAGAAGAATGAGAGGCGATCTTATGGAAACATATAGGATTTTAAGGGGGCTTGACAGGGTAGATGTTGAGAAGATGTTTCCACTAGTGGGGGAATCTCGAACTAGGGGACCTAACTACAAATTAAGGGGGTACACATTTAAAATGGAGATGCGAAGGAATTTCTTCTCTGAGGGTGGTGAATCTCTGTAATTCTCTGCCTCAGAGAGTTTTGGAGGCTAGGTCACTAAATGTATTTAAGGAGGAGGTAGATAGATTTTTGAAATCTCGGGGAGTCAAGGGTTAGGCAGAGCAGGCCCGAAAGAGACATTGTGGACTGGGACAGATCAGCCATGATCTTATTGAATGGTGGGGCAAGCTTGAGGGGCTGAATGGCCTACTCCTGCTCCTATTTCTTATGTTCTAAACAGCAGTAGAGATCCTTATCTCAAGAGTCCTAAACAGGTGTTAAACCTTAATGCTTCAGAACTCAGCAGTTTTTCACATCACCAAGGTAATTATGAATGAGAAAAGCCATTCAGTCCATCTTTGCTGATGTATCCATGAAAATCCCATAGCTTTCCCCTCATCCTGCCCCATTGTAGCATCTAATTTTTTCTTCAATTCCAGGGTTTTGCCATTATTCTGAAGGTACATTTCATGTATCTGCCAACTCTGAAGAATTTCTTGACATCCTAAATTTGCCTTTTACTAGTATGAACCCATGTCCCCTTGCCCTACTCTTTCACTGGCATTCTAGATTTACGTTTTCCATACAATTTACCATTGTGCATACTTTCATAAGATCACTTCTCCACACCACCTTTCAAAGCTGACAAGTTCATGTTTCTACAGATTTTTATTTTAATGTAGCTGTCCAATACTAGGGATCAACTACATCAAATGTCTCCCTTGTGGTTTTAGTGACTAGAACAGTCCACAAAATGCAATGTGTGATCTGACCAGAGCGCTATACAATCAGATCATGATTTTCTCTAACTAGTATTCTATCATTTTGGTGAAGCTGTTCACCAGTCTATTTGTTTTGCTAATTGCTACTCCGCGGTGATTGGACATGCTACCAAAAACTCAACCTCTTTCCTCGACATGCTTCAGGTTTGCACTTGGATGGATTCTGAGGCAGGGTTTTACATAATTCAATCACCTTGGCTATTAGAAATTCACATCATTGCATCGTAAAAGTGGGACCTTAAACTGACCACATCACACGGAGATGCGAAAGAGGAGTTTAAAAAAATGCAGAGAAAAACAAAGATTGCCTTAATCACCATATCTCTTAGATTTTCCCCAATTGGACTGAGATGTGGACAACCCTGAGAAGGCTACATTTATTGTCCATCCCTCATTTCCTCGAGGTGGTGGTGGCAGGCTTTCTCCTTGAACTGCTATGGGACTTTTCCTATTGGTGCTCCTGCAATGGTGTTATGTAGGGAATTCCAGGATATCAGCCAAGCCTGCTGGAAGTATCAATGCAAGACCTCGTTAAGCTACAACAAATGAAATACCTTGATTTGCAATGGTCAACATAGGTAAACTTTACCATATTAACAGATTTTTAAGATTTGGTGGTACAGCTGTTTAAAAACAGTGGAGGGTAAGAGAGTACTATCAATATATATGGAAATAAAAATTAAAAGCCTTAAATAGAGCTTAGAAGTAGTGATTTTTGTGCCGTTTCACTGGTCTTCAGGGAGAATAAAATGTTCCCAGCAGAAATACTTCAATATCCTGACTCAGTAATTAAGCACACATCAGTTCTGATGAAGGGTGCACACCAAAGCATCATGATCCGGCTTTTCTTTTTACAGATACATACTGACCTGCTGCGTGTTTCTAGAATTATCCGTTTTTATTTGATTTTCAGCATTTACAAATTTTCCATTTATTTAAACAGCTGCTCTGGATCCAATTGCTGAGAAGAGTTTTGCACCATCATCAAGCATTTAAGAATCTTGGGCCCGATACACTTTAAAAGACGGGAACCTGACTCTCTTTAAATGCAACTCAATACCAGCTGAACAGTAGCACTTCCTACAGAACTTACTTTAAGCAGAAGGAAATCAAAGCTGTGCGCAGTTACCGCTGTGCAAGTAAACCAACAGAAATACTACAGAGTGGGGTTAACAATGCAATCATACAATGTTGCAGTTGCCAGGAACAAACAGATATTGTAACCAGCATAATATGGTGGAACGGAACGAAATGAAAATCCAGAGAATATTTTGATGTTTTATAAAAACTGTTCATTTCAACAGATAGGTGTAAAATCAGGAAATTATTTCATTGATGAGCTAGTCCTGCAATAAAGAAAAATGAGGCAAAATACAAGTTGCGTAGAATGAGCAACACCACATATACCTATTATTGTTACAACCGAGGTGGGAGGAGTGCACTGTCTTTCCGAGTCCCACTTCTCCGCAGGTCACAACATATATTTTTTAAACATTTACCCACTTACCAATTCGGTCAATCATATACTCTACTTTTTATCCCAGAATAAAATACACCAACCAGGTTTCTTTCATGAACAACAAAATTATCAGTTTATCAAACATGACTTATCTAGTAACGAAGCAAAGTATTAGCACACAGATTGAAATATGAAAATTCCCTTTTTAAATTTCCCACACACAGTAAAGAAATACAGAAATTCTCTCTGCAGAGGTCTGTTACAAACAAAAAGAATACTTTGGCCAAATACCTGCTAATTCTTGAAGAGAAAAAGATATCCAGTGATTTTAGCTCTCCCACACTGGATCTTTGCAGGGTTTCTTCAAAGAGGTCGAGAAAGAGGTGGTGGTTTCTTTCACCTTGGCAGGCAAAACACCGACTGTCTTCAAAACAGTCCACACCACAACTGAAAGTCAACCTCCTGACATCCATACACCTCGGCATGTGGCTTCTTTGCAAATATCTTCCCCAAGGTTTCTGTTGTTTATTGAACTTAAAGCACATGATTTCCAGCACAGGTTCTTTTTGAACAACATCTCAAGTGGCCTCTCAGTGAATTTGGTAAAAAAAAAAAAGAAAATCCATGGAATTTTTTCAATTTTAACAAAAGTTCTCAAAAAAAAATTAAAACAAAAGGAAGCACTTTTGTAACATTATGCAGTAACCCAAATTCTGCTGACAATCCTGAAAGAGAACACAGCTCAATTGCTGGGTCTAAGCAATCAGATCCTCTTGCCCCCACCACCCAAAAACTATAATGTTACGACCAGGTGAGGACAGGGTCTAGGGCTCCCCTCTCAGCATATTCCTGATTTGGCCATAACCAAGTTTAATTTTTAAAACACTGTGGCTTTTAGCTTCATCTCAGTGAATCCTTGCTCACTGCTCACTAATTTTAATGGCAAAGAAATCAACCAGACAGGTTTTCTTAGATTTACACATGGTGTAAGTTTATTAATCTTGACTCCAATTCAGTTAAAGTTACTAGAAATACACGACGACGCTAGCATACAAGGAACAAGTCTACAACTGCAACGAGATGGCCTTGTACTACAAATCATCACCAGAGAGGCACTAGCAAGAAGAAACAAGAAACACAACAAAAGATCTGAATTTAAACAGATAAATACAAGGTTGACAGTCCTCCTTTGCTGCAACAAAACTCTGCTAGTCATCAGAAAATTTGCCTAAATCACTACCATGCCAATACTCAAGTCACGCCTAAGCCTGGATGACTTCATCAATTTTCCAAGACTGGTTCCACCATGAATTCATGCCAAGCATCAGAAAACATCTCAGACAGAACAAACTACTTAAGGCATCTTACTGTTTGACAACTACTCTGCACAGCCACCCCAAGAGAATCTGGTAACACAAGATGGGATCAAGTGAGTCTATCCAATGAAAATACATTAAAAATTTATCCCCATCATGTCGACCTTCAAACATAACTACAGAAGAGAAATGATCAACAGAATGGACAACTTGCCTGAAGAAATGACCTAAAAGAATCGCTGAGATGGTTGGAAACCAAGTAAAATCAACTGCTGCAAGTATGACAGAACTTCAGAACATCCTAAATCTAGCAAAGGCAGAGGTGAGGAGTAAACGTCAACAGTTAAAAATGATTGACTTCTTCAACCCATGTCCATGCATTCAATAATAACCGACTGTAATGTATATTGACATTTCAGTTACCAGAAGAAATAACATTTAATTTATTTGAATTGATGTCTTTGTTTTGTTTTATGTTTCTGGCTACTAGCTTGGTGCTTTTGAAAGGACCTTGTTAGACAGCACAGTCTCACCTATAATGAGGCCTCGTGATGTGGAGCCCGTTATAGTGGCGTCCCACTGTATTTGGAGGACTTGGATCCAGGTCTGTTACTTGAAGATTACCTTTACTGAAACTAATATAAGCTGCTTTTATAAAAAAAAATACTGCGGATGATGGAAATCTGAAATAAAAAGCGCTGGAAATACTCAGCATGTCTGGCAGCATGTGCGGAGAGAGAAACAGAATTAACGTTTCAGGTCTATAACACAGACTGAAATGTGAAGCTGCTTTTTAAGTTGAGTCAAATGGAGAGGAGGATTTGGGAAATATGGGAAGTGGGGGGGGGGTGGTGCAGAGGATTGATGTGGTCGCACCACTGGCTCCCAATGTGTGGGTCTTGCCCAGCCATCCGTAGCCCCAAAGCAAACTTGCCGCTTTTGTTAGTCAGCAGCCTGGGAAAGTGGGACTTCCTCCCCACCAGCTTCAACAAAAATCAGGTTAAATTTACTCTGGGATTACCACCAGCTGGATGAGGCCCACGTGCCAGGAGATAGCAGCTGCAAGCAGCTACAGAGACAGCACAATTGAGAATTGCTCTCCAGACCGCTAGTTAACTGCAGTTCACTTTAAATGACATACAGGTCACAGAGATGGCGTTCTGATTAACAGACAGCCATTAACACCTTCAGGGACCATGAGACACTGCTGGTGACAGAAACTAGAGAGGCTTTAATAAAGCAGATTACTTAGCCAGCTCAGACTTTGTGCTGTAAACAGGTTAAGAGGAGGACTTTAATCTTTAGGATCTTTATCTTGTTATAACTGTTATAACTAGGGCGGCGCAGTGGTTAGCACCGCAGCCTCACAGCTCCAGCGACCCGGGTTCAATTCTGGGTACTGCCTGTGTGGAGTTTGCAAGTTCTCCCTGTGTCTGCGTGGGTTTTCTCCGGGTGCTCCGGTTTCCTCCCACAGCCAAAAAGATTTGCCGGTTGGTAGGTAAATTGGCCATTATAAATTATCCCTAGTATAGGTAGGCGGTAGGGAAATATAGGGACAGGTGGGGATGTGGTAGGAATATGGGATTAGTGTAGGATTAGGCCCCAACAAACAAATTTCTCTGCAGCACCTGTGGAAGAGCCTGTCACTCCAGAATTGGCCTTTATAGCCACTCCAGGCGCTGCTTCACAAACCACTGACCACCTCCAGGCGCGTATCCATTGTCTCTCGAGATAAGGAGGCCCAAAAGAAGAGTATAAATGGGTGGTTGATGGTCGGCACAGACTCAGTGGGCCGAAGGGCCTGTTTCAGTGCTGTATTTCTAAACTAAACTAAATAACTGCTCTTATGGTGCTATGGTGTCAGTCAGTTAGAGCCAGTAGTACATCTCCTGTTGACCAGGTATGCCGGCTTCCTGTAGCAAAATGTCACCAGACACCTAGACCTAAAATTATCACTTCCTAACAAGTTCAACTTTCCTGAAGTGATAGGGTAAGACTGAACACGGAATCTTGATTTTGAAAACGAACAAGGCACCTGAAGTAACGATCAAAGGCAAGGCTCATCACCAGGCTGCCTTTACACATCTCCTGACAGAGGTTAGAAAAAGCTGCCACCCACTGGGCCATAGCAGTGAGCAACAGCCAGTAAAAAGAAAAACAGAGGGAAAACACGAAAAGAAAATGTACAGACAACCTTAGTCTTGAACTAAAAGTACTTCAGTCAGCAGGAGAAATGCCACACAATAGGACTATTGGCAACTGGAGTATGTTTTTACTGCGGGTTAAACTGCTAACCATTTTGTCCTCTTCCTAAAGGAAAGCTATCCCGCTGGTATCTTGATTCTTTCCAAGACAACAGAAATGAATTTTTAAACTGACCACATCAGGAGGCAGAAGTAAATCAGCGTCCTGTCACCTGCTTACCCACGTCTGATCTCCAGATACAGAACTGATGTTGCCCAGCATAAGATTCTGATAGTGTACTTTACATAATGTTCGGGCACAATGAGTAAAGCAGTTCGAAATTTAAAGCCTCCAACAACAATCTTCAGTTATATAGCATCCTTAATTCAGTAAAACGTCCCAAGTTGCTTTGACAATTTAAGGTCTAGAATTCGAGCACAGGCTGGAAACCTAGTTACTGTCTTGTAGGAAAGTACAGCTCTGCCCCATAACCAAATACTCAAAGGAGGAAATGGGCATTAAAAAACCCCATAATTATTTGCATCACAAGTGTGGATTGATAAGAGTTGGGTTAACCATTTTTCTTCCAGACTTAACTTTTATCCCCCCAAATTGTGCTACCAAAACCATTTGAACACAACTTGTGTCTTCCCAGAGGCAAAATACACTCAAAACAATTATGGACATTAACTCACTGCCCAATTCACATCATTTGAAACAAAAGGTGGGCACACTTCTATCCTCCCCACCCCAATTCAAGACCGAACATTGCTGCTGGGATTGGACCTCCTTCCGTAGGTGCAGTCACAGCTAACAATGCTTTTAGCATGTTCCAAGACTTCCTCCCACACCCTCGGCAAGGCTTTCACCACTCGGAATCTTATCAACCTCCCAAAGCTGAAGAAAGGAGAGATCTTCCTGTTTCACAGCCTGGGTTTTGGACACATTTTTAGCAACGAGCAACAGTTTTACACCATTCTTCACAGCAACTTGATCAGATGCCACACACTAACTCTGATTACAGGCACAACATCTCAATAAAGTTAAACATTACACCTCATGAAGTCAATAACTTGAATTTCTTGCTTTGCCTCGCAAACATTACAAAGTGTATGCATACGTTTGTGGGCGAACCCCACTGATTTTGCAAACTAAGTTTTTCACAATCAATTGCTCGAGTTTGCAACAGCTCAATTCTCTCTGTTCTGGTTCACTTCTGAAAAAAGGATTGTATATCTGAAGGCAACTTCTGCAAATACTATTAACCAAATGCATGATGACAACTTGTGGCCAAAAGGGGATCCCAGAGTTCAAGGCTTGCTTCTTTTCTCACTTACAGGGAACCTCCTTCAATAAACTATATACAAGATAAATTTAAGAGTTCAAATACCACAGAACAGAAGTTAACATTAGGAAGTTAGAAGTAGGGGAAGTCAGGTTCACGATTTTCAAAAAAAAAAAGAATACACCTGGGAATAAGTTCTCTGGAAAGGCTACTGACGCAGTGGTGATGAGGTGTGTTTCTTAAAAGGGACCAAGAAACATATTATGTTGTGACAAACGGTCCAGACCAGAAACATCAACTTGTGTGTTCTCTCCACAGATGTTGTCCGACCTGAGGAATGTTTTGTTTCAGATTCCCAGCATCTGCAGATTTTTGAGGAATACGGTTAGGTGATTTAAGAGGGGTTAATCAAAAAGGAACAGGCTTGTTGGGCTTGAATGCCTTTATCTGTTCCTAAACAGTTCTTATGTTCTTAGACTGTAAGAACTGCAGAACTACACTAAGACACAAAATGTGTTCTGATTTGCTGGTGACAATTACAGGCATTTCACTGCAGAGATTGTTAATTTGCTGACTTGGCTTAATCTAAAGTCATCACAGTGAAATTGCGAGCCACTACTGCAACTTTAGTAAATACTTTAAGTAGTTATGGGGCGAAAGGGGAGGAAAAGAGAAAAAGGAGGAACACAGAAGCGTACTGACAAAGTTGCAGCTTTGGTGCACAAACAGCAAGGTACAAGAGTAAGTACCACTGCTCCCACACACCAGGAACAGGAAATGTGGTCAGCGCCTGTGGTCAACCCAAAACAGGCCCGTGTGCAAAAACTAGAAAAGGAATCTACTTACAAGCATAACACCAACTACATCCACTCATTCATCGTTGCTCTACCACATACTAAGAAGTTGCTTGGCCATGGAGGACATCAGAACTGACCCTGATCTTGCGTGCAGTTTCTGGAAAGGGTCACTGGACACTTAAAGGAAACGTGGCTGAACTTTACCCCTTCCTATTCATTGCCATGGTTTTGAAATCTAGTTGTCGCCAACATCAACACTACAGGCACTCATCCCTGCCGCATATACAACAGCCACCAGCAACTCAACAAACTACACCAAAAAAAACTTCACCTTGTTTAATGCCTAGTCAAATTTTACACCCAATAGAAAAATACAGCATTGGTGTATTATTGAGCCAAGGTTGTCCAAGGTTTCATCTTTGGTCTGCGCTCTCAGTCAGAGTGGTTACTGCACTTAGCTTCAGTATGTCCCATATAACCTAATTTAGTTACAATGGAGAATAACTTCCTGAGGGTAACCAGTTCCAAAGTTGTGCCCAATATGCACAGAGAAAAATTACTGAAGTCAACATTTACTGGTTTTTCTGGATAATTATCCAGTACGTTACAGTTGTTGAACTAAAAATTCCAAAAAATGAAAAGGATTACAGGTGATGTCCCCCAGAAATTCCATGCTTCAATTAACAGTATTGTTGACCAATAGGCTCTTTGTTACCTATGGAACATCTCCCACACTTCTTTTTTCAATGGCTAAAAGGTTTAAATTTCAACCCTGCATCAAGCACAGAAACAGGTAATACAGTAGGCTAGTTACAACCCTTTCACCTATCTGCATTCAAGATAAAGGGATGAAAAACCCATCTCTAGTTAAAAGACCCCTACATGAAATGAGTTGGGACAACTTCAACTTAGTTCCTAGTTAGTGTTGCCTCACATCTAAAACTCTTCAATATGGCATTAAAGATGTCACAAGATGCCTTGTGTCGAAAATGGAAACGGAACACTGGTACAAAGGAGGTGATCGGCTCAGAGAGAGATTAAAAGAGCATTTTTGGGATGACGTAGAGAACTTTATTTTATTTATAAACTGTACTCTAGCTGTTCAAGATGGGAGAGAGCAAAGAAATCTTTATTCTATCTAGATGTAAAATATCCTATATATTAATCAAAGGGGAGCAGAGGAATTTTCCAAGCCAACATTTATCCCTAAACTAGTATCATTAAACAGATCATCCAGTCATTTATTTCATTGTTTTTTGTGTGAACTTGCTGTGCTTCCCCCTACATTACAATGTCTACATTGGCTATAAAGTGCTTTGTGACATCCTGAGGCCATGAAAGGTGCTATATAAATTTATGTTCTTTATATTAGGCACTTGTATTCCTACAACAATCCTGCAGAGCAGCAAAGACCCATACCCTTTGCATGCTGCTCCCACAAATTTGCCTTACGGTTTACTGCTACTGGAGTACAAAACTCCCACACTATCACAAACTCCACAGGTTTTAGACTGCATGTATGCCACTGTGCAGCACACAGACATGTGGAATGGAACCAACTCTCTGCATTTAAGCTGAGTAGAAGAGGCACAGAAATCAGACAGCAGTCCACAAAAATGAGCATCTCCATGCTGTTTGTATGGTGCAGATGGCAGGAACACCTGCTGCCAATGACACCCCTACAATGCAAGTTGGCTGTAGAGCCGAAAACAGGAAAGGGGTTAGGGTGAGAGTGCAAAGCAAGGTCACTGTACACTACCCCACCTATGAGTAAACAAAGTATGCACAGTTGGGAGGCGATAAAAGCCCCTACTATGAATTCCATGAAAGCCTCCACCCATCAGGCAGCTTTTAAACTTCCCACGGTATTTTTTAGGTTAGGGATTGGGAACAATTTAATTGCAAAAGGATACATTTTCCTCTTTTGGCTGTGAGCAGTCATCCCAGCTGCCTTGTTTCAGATTTATTTTCATCATTTTCATCTAATTGAAGAATGCCTCCCTCACCCTGATCCTCAATACAGTGGTCCTATCAGCAGTGAGGACGAGGAGTGTGGTTAGTGTGGCAGAGCTAAACCCAAACCCTAAGAGGGTTAGCTGTGCAAGGTCAATGATGTAAACAACATTGAAATCAGCTCCAGCTCTCCACTGGTTGTTTCACAGTATTGTGGTGAGCTGCAGGAAGAGGAACCAAATTATTTCAAGCCATATGAATTATTCAGTGTTCCACACCATTACTAGAAGCTTCTTTTTTGCATACTTTTAAAATATTTGTCCGTCCTTTGTGTATCACTAACTAAATATTAGCATCAACTTATAAACACCCTCCCACTTTCTGGAACTATGTTGATTAGTTTGGTAATTTTTTTCCTTCAGATGTAGGGCCAAGTTCCTTTACAAAAGTAATTTGAACCCCAATCTTAAGGGCCATCACGAAGCCATATAAAATGAACTTCTTAATGGCAAAGTGTATGAATGCCCCAACTGCGGAGTATTCAGTACACAGACCAGAAGATCCAAGCTCAATCCCTGGTCTTCGTTGAATTAGAAGGGTCTCAGCTAGGGTGGCAGGAGGGACACTACAATTGACTTCAGTGTCCCAGGGCAGAATAAATGTACTTGCATTACGACCAAGGCAGGAGCAATGCACTGTTATAGTCCCACTACTCCACAGGTCACAGCATATTAGTAAAGTTTCCCTACTGGAAATTAGCCAAATTAAACACCATTTATCCCCAGAATAAAGCATGCCAAACCAGGTTTATTTAAACAACAAAATTAACTATTAATGAATAAACCAAGTTTTAAACGATGTGATAAATCTATAAGCATGAAAAGATTTTATAACTCCTTAATCCTCCTAACCCTCATGCACACACATACATTTAAAAACTAATGGTTAACCGGGGAAAATGGATATATTGATTTAACCATTCCTTAGGAATAATTAAAATAACTGGGTTGCAACTTCTGGTAGGATATGTCCGGATCGGTGATGTGTCCCAGAGTCCAATAGTCAGACGCCACTCAAAGCCTCCAGGTGAAATTAATGAAGAGTCTGTGGTGGGTAGGCATTCAAGGTAATTCGTCTGCAGCAAGCAGATCTTTCAGCAAAAGGTGTAGCAACAAATCTACTCAAATTTTAAAATAGCTGTCTTAACAGTAGAAACTTTCTTGAGATTGCAGGAACTTCCAATAATACAAAAATGCAACAGGACTCACACTTGAGGCAGAGATTCTTGAGACTGGAGGCAATAGGAAATTTGCTACCTTCAACAATGCAGCCTTTCTCCACAAAGAGCAGCAACTCCTCTTTCTCTGGGCCTTTTCCTTTCTCTTCAGGCATGAACAGCAGTGGTTTTGCGCCCATATATTAGATTTGCAACTTGTCCAAAGTTCTTTTAACTTCATGAAGAAGTTAGGGTTTCACTTGATACAAGAATTATTTTTCAAGAGAAAGAGTTTTCTAGGTTGTATTCCTGGCCAGTCTCTAGCAGTATCTGAACAAAAGTGAAACTAGCTTTTCAACAACCTAGTCACACGATAGTCATAAAACTTTCTGGTTGCTTGGATACAAATTGTCTTGCAGCCTGCACTTCAAATATCAAGTCAACATTCAGTTCACAAAGTCCTTTTTTTCAGACTTAAAGGCACATCGACCGCTTAGTTTTTGACACTATCCATTGATCCTTCCTGCAACATTCACACATTTGGATGTTAGGCAAAAACAGAATTGAGTCCAAAAGTGATGTTCCCCAGAGCTGAATTGCTATTAACAATATCTAGGTAGATAGCTGAATATTTGCTGTTTAATATGTTCAGTTTCCTGGCACCCATGGAAATATACCAGAGTAAGGGCCTTCAGGAGAATAGATAGGAAAATTACACCAAAAATAAAATCTATAAAATGACAATTACTGGATAAAGTGCAGAAATTAGTAAACAGGAACTGGTTCTCTGTAAACTGACTGGGCCTTATTTCCTCCCATACTTACTTGATGCAGTTTCTTGCTGTAGACTCTAGACTCTGGGGCTTCAAGATACTGTCTGCAAGTTTCTTTTGGAATGATGCCAAGAGCCAATATCACTGCCTAGAGCATTAGTCACACTTGCATGGTCCCACTGGTACAGACAGTACAAATGCTGTAAGTACATAACAAATCTGCGTTAGGCTGGTCTGTAACACTGCTACTAGAACAGCCCATTAAAACACAGCATCTGATAAGGGTTGGAGGAATTGGGGAGCAGCCATTTCTCAGAATGCATTGCAAAACGTTGCTGTACGAGCAGGAAGTGGCATCAAGACTTAAGCGCTTCAAACATGTAGCATTCCCACTGAGGCTTGGGCAGTTCCTTGATTAGACTCCTCAAACCCATCATTAGAGAACCCCTCAACTTCCCCTCCCCCAAGGCAGCGACTTTTGTGATCTCTGCCTTACCAGCCCTGACTGGATTTGTCAATCATTAACTCTGATCATTTCTCCCTATTCTGGAATTACACCAGTTGTTTTGCCTTCAGCGATAATGAAGAACCTCCTGCTTTCAGTCACAGGTTACAAAAGGACAAATGGACTGGAGCATACCGGCCCTTCTTCCCTTTTTCCAAATTCTGCCGATGCTGATTAACTATTTTCAACATATCTGCTGAGCAGCACATCTATCACAGGATGGTTGAACATATCCAAATTCAAGAGCCAAAGTTAGGCTCCCAAAATACAAAATGGCCTTTAAAACTTTTCTCTGCCCTACACTCGAACTCCCTTCTTCCCCCATAGCACAGTTCTGCACCACATGGTCATCCTGAGACAGTCACCAGTTTAACACCAAACAGAGTATGCCCAAATATTTAACAGCACAATGGTGCTCTACGACAGCATGTTAACAAGCAGCATATGTCTGTTGACATGTGGTTGGGACTTAAAATTTGACCTTTGGGGAATTGCAAGACCTCAGCTGTACCATCTGGGCAAAGCACCATGCTGTACTCCTACCAGTTTGAAGTGCTGGCTCAAGAATCTTGCTGGTAGAAGGCTGCACAGCACATGAAGCAGTTCAAGCAAAAAAAACATTCCTCGTCATAGATACTGCTGAACTGCTGAGTATTTTTGAAGGAAAAAAAATTGTGGTACAAATATAATAGCAAAGGTTTCAATAAAGTTTTAAAATAGAGATAAAAACAGAAAATGCTGGAAATACTCAGCAGCTCTGGCAGCATGTGTGGAGAGAAACAGAGTTAACATTTCAGATCAATGACGCTTCACCAGAACTGCAGAATTTCAGATTTTCAGCATCCACAGTATTTTGCTTTAAAATTGAGATACTGCCAAACAACATAACACCCATAATTAGTTCTGTGACATTCCCCTTTCTTGACAGACTGGTCTCAGACACAGGTCTCACCTCAAAGTGCAGTGCACCTACCTCACATAGTTGTCCCTCTCCGCCAAGTCCAAGCTGGTCTTTACCCAACATCCATGCACAAGGTATTTTTCCAGCAGCAGTCACTGGACAGCAAAGAGGAGGGGAAAATCATAGCTACTTTTTTCCCTCTCCATGGGCACAAAGATAAATGGTAGCTTTGCTAGCACTGACATGCCTAAGATTAGTTAGCTCAACGGAGACCTGCAATCAATCTAATAAGGACTTTCTAGTGGTATTATGGTTATTATGCCAGGCAGTTACTATACCATTAAGTCACCACAGAACACACAACTTTTCAATTGTAATCAGATTAAACAAAAACTAAATTTCAACTTGTATCACCAAAGCAGGTTCTTGTGATCTTCAGGTGGGTCTGCAGTGTCACTTTACAACCCTCCCACACCCCTGCTTTCTAGATTCAGCTCTAAATACTCAAGAAACTCGACAGCGTCAAGGAAAAAGCAGTCAGCTTGACTGGCACTTCACCTACAAGCCTAAATACCCACCCCTCCACCACAAGCACACTACAGCTACAGCGTGTACTATCTGCAGGATGCACTGCAACGCGCCAAGCCTTCTTCAGAAACAGCTCCCAAACATGTAACTTCCACCACCTTGGAAGAACAAGGGCAGCAGGTGCACAGGAACATGGTCATCTCCACGTCACACACGATCCTGACACATTTCACTGCACCTTCATCGGCAATGGATCAAAATCCTCAAGACCCCTAACAGAATTGTGGCAGCATCTTCACCCCATGGACTGCAGCAGTTCAAAAATGTCCACTAATACCGTCGGAAAGGCAACTAGGGTGGGTAATATATTCCAACCTTGGCAGCGACCAACACATCCAAAGAATACGAAGAAAAATGGATCTCATCTAGTTGAATAAGTTGTGATACATAGGGAACTCCAGAATTTTGACCCCCAGCATATCATCCTTGGCTCAGCTGGTAGAACACTCAGGTTTCAAACAGTACTTTAGGGCTTGCACACACAATCTAGGCTGAAATTTCAGTGCACCACTGATGATTGGAACATTTAACCAAGGCTCCATCTGCTCTCTTATGGCAATATTCAAAGAGTAAGGTAGTCCTCATTGAGCCCAGGCTGATATTTAACTCCAACAATTTCAGAAACAAATCAACAGGTCACTGATCTCATGTGCTGCTTGCGAGATTGGTCTGTGCGCAAATTAGCTGCCACGCTACCCTAAAAAACAAAGTGACTACTTCAGAAGTACTTAATTGGCCGTGAAAGACGTGAAAAATACAATATAAATACAAGTTTTTTCTTTGTACTATCAGTTTACTATAGTGGCAGAACACAAATCATTTGTATTTTCCACAAATTATAAAATACAGATAGTTTTATTTTTCAAATGAATTCGCTCTGAACAATATCAGTGCAATATTCTTCAAATATTTTATGCTTCCACTTTCCCAATATGCCTTTTATATTTTTCTGCCACCAATATCTCCAAGCACTCAGCAGTCAAACTTAACTTGTGCTTAAGCATCAAATCACTACGCCTTTGGTGCACATGGTTCTCTTACGCAAAGCTTCAACTGACAACAAAATAAAGGTTTCCTATCTGATGAAAGATCACTGACCTGAAACGTTAACTCTACTTCTCTCCCCACAGATGCTGCCTGACCTGAGTATTCCCAGCATTTTCTGTTTTTATTTAGAATTAAGTGACTCGTGTTCTCATGGAGATTTACTGAGATGCTGATTGTAAACACACACCTTTGGTATGTGAAGGGTCACAGAGGAAAAGAAAGTCAAAAAACTTCACTATTCTAATTTGTACTAAAATCACAACTTTTATAGCCACTTGCAACTTTGGCTCACATTAATCTTAGCGTTGTCATTTTCAGATTCAATTCAATCAGTTTACAATGATAATACATACAACCAGTTCAACAGACATTAACAATGGCAGAAAAAAAATGAGTGACATATACAACAAAAGCTTGCATGGTATACTGTACTTATAATGTAGTAAATCATCCTAAGGTACTTCACAGGACTGCTCTTAAAATTTGGTACTGCATCTTTTAAGGGAGCTAGTAGGACTGGTGAGAAGTAGGTTTTAAGGTGCATCTTAAAAGGAGGACAGAGAGGCAGAGGTGTTTCAGAAGGGAATTCCAGAGCTGAAGGCCAAGCCAATGGTGGAGCGATTAAAATTGGGGATGTGCCAAAGGCCAGAATTGAAGGAGTGCAAAGGACTTGAAAAGTTGATGGGCGTTGCTGAGAGTTAGGATACTGGTGCTGTTAAACGAGTTATGGGTGAAGCGGAAAATGTAGTGATGTTAGTAGACTCACTACGTAATAGTTACTGTGGAGCAGGAAACAAAGTAAATACAATACCACATTATTTTGCTGCATTTGTACTGTAAAATCTCAAGCTCAGAGGACTGAATTGGGAAGTTGGGCAAGTCAGCCTTGAAAGGAGGAGGTAAATATAGTATTCCTTATATAGGCACACGTGTACTAAGTGATATAGAAAAGGTAAATCAAGAGCAGTAATCAAAGTAATCTGCGAAGTAAAGCAAAGTAAAAGCAGACAAGGGACCATATATCATAATCGGTGAAAAACAAATTTAAGCACTGATGCAAGGAAGCTCTGCTTTATGTAAAGAGTAATCAACACTGGAAACAAACATACAGGTAAGATAATGAAGATAAAAACACTGACAGTTACTTTTACATTCACTGTGCACCATGCAAGGGCAGCCAGCTCCCAACTTGTGATCCTCAAACTGCTGCAGCAACTTCCAAGCGATCTTACCAGATTTGCTAAATTCAGCTGCTGGAAAGGCACGGTTTTTTACAAGGTGTTGTTCTATCAATGGTATTGCTTCAGCATAAAACAAGAAGAAAAAACATCCCAAGAAACAACTGGATGCTACAATAAGGGAAAGGGGTTGTATGTATTTCTGGATGGATGAGCCAAATAGTGTCTCATCTACATTTATCATGTGACTTTGCAAAGGTTTTATTGAAACAAACATTTAAAAATATCAAAGAAATAAAGAACAGCACCAGTTACCAGTGTGAAAGGCATTAATGTAAAATGATCCCTTCTTTAAAAACCAGAAGCTAACAACAAAATGTACAATGCTTAAAAATCTGGTAGGATTATTATCCAGCATGCCCACGCCAAACTACACCCATCACATGTAGGACACCCTCACAAGTTTAGATAGTTGCTAAGATTCATCCCTTCTTTCTCAGTATCAAACAATCACAAAACTGCTTGAGTGACAAGCATGGTCATACCAGGAGGAAGGCTAGGTGCTGAACAGTAAATCCATAGGTCTCAATGAAATTTATTGAATTTAGCACAAAGGAGCACTGGACTAGCTGGCATAAGCAAATAGATAAAACCAATTCATATGGTTAAGATTGACATGTAACTGATCATTTATCAACTAAGTTTGGGCTCCCTTGCAAATGACTTGTCAAGATTCGTAGATATTCACTTCTCCAGGAGAAAATAGGTGGAGATTTTCCAATTGCAAAGTAGAGCTTTGACAGTCCAATGATTCACAGACTCCACAAATAAAAATTCAGTTCAGTTTAGATTTGGACCATTAAGGATGTGCATCTTAAACATCCTTTCCAAAAAACGTTCAACCAGTTGGCCACAGCTACATCTATAAACCTCCAATTCCTGCTCAACTCAACTTCCTCCCTTGCATTTGTATAACCAAAGCCACTTATTTCTAAAAATATTGCCGGCCATTAATCATATCGTTTTTGCTGCCAAATCCCTGGTCCAAGTCTTAGTCACCTCTAAGTTTGATTTCTCTAATGTCCTCCTATCTGGTATCCTGCATCAACTCATCCAAAAGGCATTAAATCCCTGTTCCCACCCACACCAGGTCCAACATTCGCATTGCCACAAATTTCTGTCTCAATGTCAATTTCAAAATTCTATTATTTGTTTTCAAATCACTCCATCTCCTCACATCCCCCTAACTTGGGTGAACTTGTGTCACCCTACCCCCTATAAGCACCCTCTGGATTTGTCTTCACTCATTCTATTGCCTCTATCACCAGCAGTCATTCATTCAAACACTACTCCTGCCCTAAAATTTTTTATCCAGTTCCCTCCAAGTTGCTATCTTGCTCAGTGTTCAAAAACTGACTTGTCTTTGAATCCCCATCCTAATCCCTTCATTTACCTCTTATGCCATGCTTTGTGTCCATTGTATCCTTTGTTTGCCTTATCGGAAAGAGCTCGGAGATATCTTCCACACGATTGTATGGTATACTACATATAACTGCAAATTGTATTAGAATGTACTGGGTATCTATAAGAATCTTTCGACAAAACATGTCCCCCCACACTAGTAAATATCAAAGAGAAACTTACGCCCTTTGTCTGAACTATACAGCCTCAAAGCCAGGTGGCCCAATCCTGCATTGGAGCTCTGATTACATTCAATTTAATGAATAGATATCTTAATTGTAAACAAACCTAAATGCCTCATAGATGTGCTATCCCAAACAGATCTAAAGGAATTTCTTCCCGATTCCAGTAACTAAATTAATATTGCGCAGGCAGTGCTCTCAAGTATTGTTACAATCACCTGGCTAATGGTATGTAGTAATTTTCTGGAGGTAACTTTTAATTTGGTCTTTGAATTTTTTTTTAAGCAAGATATATGAAAACAACAGATTTGAGTAGCTGGCAAACAAACCTAGGGTGGTTACAAATGAAAGCGTGGCCCATATTTTTTTTTAACTAAGGTCACAAGAGGATGTGTGAAAACCCTACACAATGGGAACCTCTGAATTTCTTGGAGACGGTGTGTCTGCAGCTGCCTCAGTCAGGGGTTTAAATTAATTATTCATATGATTTCCAGGAACAAACAGAAGATTTGGAGTTGGAAATTGGTTTAAGTTGCTATCTTTGACATCCCACATATACTACATTACTATGGAGACAGATCATGGGGCGCCTGTTGGGTTTTTGATCTGCGTGCTTGCTGACAGTCAGTTGGGTTTTGGACAAGCAGTTGGCTTTTGGAAAGCTGTTGGCTTTAAACAAGCAGTTAGTTGGCTTTTGGAAGTCAGTTAGACTCAAGAGCAAAGAGACCATCGGGAACCAGGGGTGCTTCTGTTTTCAGACAGACCCGTGCTCAAGCTGGGAAGTTCAGATCCGGAAGATCTGATACCTCAGAAAATAGTTAAGGAATTAAGGAAGTCGAAGTGAATTCCCAAGAGCTGTGGTACACTCTGAATTGGTCCCAGAAGAAGTGAACAAACCGCCAAGATCCTGCAACGTATAGGGGAATTCTTGGGGTGAAGTAACAGTTAAATAAGTCTATTCTGCTGAGATTTAGAGTTTGATGTATACCTCTTCAAGTTCTGTTAAGATTTTAAGATTAAAATGCCCTTCCAAATTGTAGTGTTAAGTTAGTAATGTTTTGTTTTGCTTAATTCTCGTAAAATCTTTTGTTTAAAATGTGAAATCCTCTGGCGTAATTCTTTCAGTAATAACCAGAATTCGATTTTCTCTTTTTAAAAGTTAACAGACCCTAGCAGAGTTTATGAAAGGTTTGCCTGTACCTCAGCAGTGAGAGATCTTTAAAATATTATATAAAAGCCCCAATTTCGTTAAATCCTCATGTCCACATGCATATTGTTACGACCTGGCCTAGGGCTCCCTCTCAGCCTTCACCCAGTCTTACTGTAACATGGTTTAATTTTAAACACACTGTTTTTATTTAGTTCCCCCTTGATAAATCCTTGTTCACCACTTTCCAATTATAAGGCAAAGAAACTAGCCAGACAGGTTTTCTTAGGTTTAAAGAAAAAAGGTTGAACTTTATTAAACTTAAACTCGAATTCGGTTAACGCCTACGGATACGTGACGCGCCCACACTAGCATGCATACGCGATACACACATGCAGATAGAGACAGAAAAAGGAAATAAAGTGGAAAGGGTTGGGGCAATATCTGAAGATGGCTTTGATTACTGTTTTTCAAGCTTGCTGTAGAGTCCTTGATTGTAGATAGGTCTTGCTTTTCATTGGGGCCCAGTATTCTTCTTAAACCTTGTTTGATATAGGAGACTTATCTCTTTTGAAGTTCATGTGTCCTCAGTGAGTTTCCTTTAATTCATTCATGGGATGCGGGCGTCGCTGGCCAGGCCAGCATTTATTGCCCGTCCCTAAGTGCCCTCAAGATGGTGAGCTGCCTTCTTGAACCGCTGCAGTTCATGTGGGGTAGGTACACCCACAGTGCTGTTAGGAAGGGAGTTCCAGGATTTTGACCCAGCAACAGTGAAGGAACGGCGATATAATTCCAAGTCAGGATGGCATGTGTCTTGGAGAGGAACTTGCAGGTGCTGGTGTTCCCATGCATTTGCTGCCCTTGTCCTTCTAGTTGGTAGAAGTCATGGATTTGGAAGGTGCTGTCTAAGGAGCCTTGGTGCATTGCTGCAGTGCATCTTGTAGATGGTACACACTGCTGCCACTGTGCGTCGGTGGTAGAGGGAATGAATGTTTGTGGATGGGGTGCCAATCAAGCGGGCTGCTTTGTCCTGGAAGGTGTCGAGCTTCTTGAGTGTTGTTGGAGCTGCACCCATCCAGGCAAGTGGAGAGTATTCCATCACACTCCTGACTTGTGCCTTGTAGATGGTGGACAGGCTTTGGGGGACTCAGGAGGCGAGTTACTCACCGCAGGATTCCTAGCCTCTGACCTGCTGTTGTAGCCACCGTATTTATATGGCTACTCCAGTTCAGTTTCTGGTCAATGGTAGCCCCTAGGATGTTGATAGTGGGGGATTCAGCGATGGTAATGCCATTGAATGTCAAGGGCAGATGGTTAGATTCTCTCTTGTTGGAGACGGTTATTGCCTAGCACTTGTGTGGCGCAAATGTTAACTTGCCACTTATCAGCCAAAGCCTGGATACTATCCAGGTCTTGCTGCATTTCTACACGGACTGCTTCAGTATCTGAGGAGTTGCGAATGGTGCTAAACAATCAGTAAACATCCCCACTTCTGACCTTATGATTAAAGGAAGGTCATTGATGAAGCAGCTGAAGTTGGTTGGGCCTAGGGCACTATCCTGAGGAACTCCTGCAGTGATGTCCTGGAGCTCAGATGATTGACCTCCAACAACCACAACCATCTTCCTTTGCACTAGGTATGACTCCAGCCAGCAGAGGGTTTTCCCCCTGATTCCCATTGACCTTAGTTTTGCTAGGACTCCTTGATACCATACTCAGTCAAATGCTGCCTTGATGTCAAGGGCAGTCACTCTCACCTCACCTCTTAAATTCAGCTCTTTTGTCCATGTTTGAACCAAGGCTGTAATGAGGTCAGGAGCTGAGTGGCCCTGTCGGAACCCAAACTGAGCGTCACTGAGCAGGTTATTGCTAAGCAAGTGCCACTTGATGGCACTGTTGATGACACCTTCCATCACTTTACTGATGATTGAGAGTAGGCTGATGGGGCGGTAATTGGCCGGGTTGGACTTGTCCTGCTTTTTGTGCACAGGACATACATGGGCAATTTTCCACATTGCAGGGTAGATGCCAGTGTTGTCGCTGTACTGGAACAGCTTGGCTAGGGGTGCGGCAAGTTCTGGAGCACAGGTCTTCAGTACTATTGGCAGAATATTGTCAGGGCCCATAGCCTTTGCAGTATCCAGTGCCTTCAGTCATTTCTTGATATCTCACGGAGTGAATCGAATTGGCTGAAGTCTGGCATCGGTGAGGCTGGGGATTTCAGGAGGAGGCCGAGATGGATCATCAACTCGGCACTTCTGGTGAAGATTGTTGCAAATGCTTCAGCCTTCTTTCGCACTGATGTGCTGGGCTCCCCCATCATTGAGGATGGGAATATTTGTGGAGTCACCTCCTCCAGTTAGTTGTTCAATTGTCTACCACCATTCAAGGCTGGATATGGCAGGACTGCAGAGCTTAGATCTGATCTGTTGGTTATGGGATCACTTAACTCTGTCTATCATATGCTGCTCACACAGTTTGGCACGCAGATAGTCCTGTGTTGTAGCTTCACCAGGTTGACACTTCATTTTGAGGTATGCCTGGTGCTGCTCCTGGTATTCCCTCCTGCACTCTTCATTGAACCAAGTCTCAATCAAGCAAGTCTCCTGGCTTGATTGTAATGGTAGAGTGGGGGATATGCCAGGTTACAGATTGTGATTGAGTGCAATTCTGCTGCTGCTGATGGCCCACAGCGCTTCATGGATGCCCAGTTTTGCATTGCTAGATCGGTTTGAAAACTATCCCATTTAGCATGGTGGTAATGCCACACAACACGAAAGAGGGTATCCTCAATGTGAAGGCGGGACTTCGTCTCCACAACAATTGTGTGGTGGTCACTCCTACCAATACTGTCATAGACAGATGCATCTGTGGCAGGCAGATTGGTGAGGACAAGGTCAAGTATGTTATCCCCTCTTGTTGGTTCCCTCACCACCTGCTGCATACCCAGTCTAGCAGTTATGTCCTTTAGGATTCGGCCAGCTCGGTCAGTAGTGGTGCTACCGAGCCATTCTTGGTGATGGACATTGGAGTCCCCCACCCAGAGTACATTCTGCACCCTTGACACCCTCAGTGCTTCCTCCAAGTGGTGCTCAACATGGAGGAGTACTGACTCATCAGCTGAGGGAGGGCGGTAGGTGGTAATCAGCAGGAGGTTTCCTTGTCCATGTTTCATTTGATGCCATGAGACTTCATGGGGTCCAGAGTCAATGTTGAGGACTCCCAGGGCAACTCCCTCCCTGCTGTATACCACTGTGCCGCCACCTCTGCTGGGGATGGTGATGGCAGTGTCTGGGACATTGTCAGGTATGATTCGGTGAGTATGATTATGTCAGGCTGTTGCTTGACTAGTCTGTGGGACAGCTCTCCCAACTTTGGCACAAGCCCCCAGATGTTCCTAAGGAGGACTTGGCAGGATCAACAGGGCTGGGCTTGCCATTGTTGTTTCCGGTGCGTAGGTCGATGCCAGGTGGTCCGTCCAGTTTCATTCCTTTTTATTGACTTCGTAGCGGTTAGATACAACTGAATGGCTTGCTAGGCCATTTCAGAGGTCATGTAAGTCAACCACATTGCTCTGGAGTCACATTTAGGCCAGACCAGGTAAGGACAGCAGATTTCCTTCCCTGAAGGACATTAGTGAACCAGATTTTTTTTTTTATAAACAACAATCAACAATGGTTTCATGGCCATCATTAGACTAGCTTTTTAATTTCAGATTTATTAATTGAATTCAAATTCCACCTTCTGCTGTGGTGGGATTTGAACCCATGTCCCCAGAGCAATACCCTGGGTCTCTGGGTTACTAGTCTAGTGACAATACCACTACATCACCGCCTCCCCAGAGGCTTGAGAGAAACATATGGGAGCAGACAGGAGAGGTCTTCTCACTGCAGGAGTGAACCTTTTTTTTTAGTTCAAAAACTGTGGCGAGTTCAAAAATCCCTGGACCAGCCAGTTGGTCATGTGACCAGATGGTTTAACCAGTCCTGACTTTTGTAGATTGTATCACCTTAGCAGTCTCTGGAATGCTCTTCCTTACACCTTCAATGGCTGGTGATCAAAATCCATTGTGGGTTCAATGTGTCAGGGAATGGTACTTCTGTCTCCACAAGCACAGTCTGTTAGCATGCAAATATTTTTTTAGCTGAGTGTCCGGCAGCCCTTATAACAGGCTTTCTCTTCTTCCCAGCAAGTTTAAAATCAAAGTTCATATGACAAAATTCATATGCCTCATTCTTGGCAGGTGGGGCCTGCATGACAATATTGACAAACTCCCTAGACGATCTTTGGAATAGTATGTCACTGGGAAAATAAATTCAGCCAACCTAATTGAGCAAACTAAGCAAGAACAGCTTGCATTTATAAAACACCTTTCATGTTCTCAGGATGTCCCAAAATGTTCTACAACCAATAAATTACTGCGAAACACAATCCCTTATGTAAGCCAACATAGCAGCCAATTTGTGCACAGCAAGATCCTACAATGTTCCACAAACAGCCATGACCCAGGGCAATGTCAAAGCTCAACAGTAGTCAGCTAATTCTCAACCTAGAGACTGAACCTGGGACCTTCTGTTCTATATGGCTTTGTAGCACCACAAAGACACAGATTTATTGCAGATGCACAAATGCCAGTTTGTGGATCACTAAATTTTGGCACTTTTAAATTGCACATTTTTTTTTGGAACTTTTACATTCCTAACCCAAGGGCACAGAGATCTACTATAGTATCTCCTAGCACTCTAGCTGAGATCAACTAACTCAACACCATTCAAGCATTGAACCTGGGATTTTCTTTGTCTATATGGTTTAATACCACAGTGGTATAGCTTTTGGTCACTCCTCCTACTGTCATCCTTTGGCAAGATGTACATTTTCTTTCTTATGATGCCTCTGTGAAGCATCTTGGGATATTTTTCTCGGTTAAAGGTGCTTTATAATGCAAGTGGTTGTTGGTTTTGCTACACACCTCTATTTCCCGACTGAGGAAGCAATTCCAGTATCTACAGCTTGTTGGGTAGTTAGTTGGGAGCAGAGAGGACAAATAGGAACCAAAAATACTTCAGGAAATTAATACTTCTTCATAAATACACACCAAGAAAAGTTTTCAAACTACAAAGGAACAATGACTGCATCTCCCAGATAGGTGTCAAGAAATGCAAGTCACATCAATTCACAAAAAGAAATACTGTTCTTAGAAAATACAAACCTGGAAAGAGATTTGAGAACTTTGAGAGAAACCCTGGCAAATTCCCAAAAGTCTTGATGGGGCTTATGCCATGTTGAAGAAAATCAGAAAAGAGCCAATTTATTGAGAACCAATACTGGGAGGGGTGGGGACTGGGGGTGGTGGCAGTGGAGAAGATGGTGCAAAGAGGGATGAAGGCGGCCCTGGAGGCACATTTAAAAGACTGGGCAATTTATTATTCAACCAAGCTTGAAAAAAGGAGCACAATGTGAAGTCTCAACCTTTGAAGGAATGAGTCAGAGAAGCATAAAGAATCCAACCTTCAGTGGATTTATAGCCAGCACGGCATAGTCAAAATAAATTTGCTGTACTACATATAGCGAGCTCTGCCATTTTATTCACAGTTTTTGTCACAATCGCTAGAAGAACAAGACATCCAATGTCTTCTGGTCAGAAAGATGGTGGGCAGCTGAAACTGGTCATCATCCCTAATGAGTGCTGAATTGCATCTGCTCAGATACCTTGAGGAATTGACTAGGATTAATAAATTATGTAGACAGTGATGGTTTCTCTGGTGCTGGCAACTGGAAGAAAGGTTCTTTTAAAAAAAAAAAAGAGTTCTGGAACGATGATTCCAACTGAAATCATAAATGGCCAGGTCGAAGTGTACAGTCAGTTCTAATATAGCCACAACTACCATGGAAACAGTGAATATAGGAAGAGGTGCAAAGGACTTAACATTGAGTATGCATGGCTTCCCTCACTCAACCCAACCCCCACACACCTCTGGAACTTAGAGTAATGTTGAACCATGATGAGACACCTTAGTCAGGTGGTCATTCTTGGGCAAGGTACACAGCATCAAGTAGGCTATCTCACCAGGCATACCACAAGTCTCACCCAACTGCACAAGAATTATTTTCTAGTAGAAAATATCAGACAGTGATCAGAAGTAGGAATATTGGCAATTTTTTTCCCTCCTAAGCCTAAAGACTATTGCAGCTCCTTCAGCACCCCCAACTCAATGCAGACCAAGGATTCACCTGGTCTGCACGGCTTACATTTGGAGTGTTGATACCAACTGCTACAACTAGTACGACTGCAGTGCCTGAATGTCAGTGGTGTGTCATACAGGCTGATACTGCACTCAATTTCAAACAAAATTCAAAACAAAGATTAGATTGTTAGCTCGTTAAGCTGCAGATGTTGCACACCGTCTCTACATGCTTCACAAAAGCTGCGAGAACGACCACTCTAACATTCAGGGAAAAAATCACATGCACTTTCTAAAAAGGCAATTCCTAACTCCCATCATGTCAAATATACATCATATTTAAGCTGTATGTGTAGGTTCACCCACAAAAGGAAAATAATTACAATTGGCTTGCACTCAATAGCAAGAATTTTCAGAACAGGAAAAGGTGCTTAGATCTAATATGCCTGTTCTTAGGACAGAACTCAACCACACCAACATTAACTTCTTACCATATCCTTCAGTCAATTGCCTCTTGAACCCATAAGTGCTACCCACTCCAAGGGCCTTACCTGGTAATTCATTTTACAACTCTCATTCTTCAGGTAAGCTAAATACGCTCTGCCTGAATTCCCTGTCTACTCCAAGCTATCCCATTTTTAATTTGTGTCATCCTGCTATTTCAATCCTTTGCCTTTCAATCCTTTTCATAACTTTGAAAACTTCAGTTAGGTAATCTAAAAGGATTCTCCTCTGCTAACGAGAATAGAAACAAAGTCTTTATTAGGTTCATGGGTTCACTCTCAATCTGTAGGTTAAACAGTACATGCCACCTATACTCTACTTCCTACCTACATCATAATTCCAGGCAATGTTTAAAATGTAGTGCATAATTTTCAAGCCTTTTAAAATCTTCACAAATAATAACACCCCAAAAAGAATTATCTTTGCAAAAGACTCTGCTTCAAAGGAAAGCAAGTCCTTAATTTTGCCTTTTGCTGCCTGCAGTTTCAGAGACTATGTCGAACAGCAAGGAGATGCTACCTCGGCAAATTTTGGGAGAGCGGAGTATAGGAAGCGGAGGCCAGAGTTGTGCATTTGGCTGAACACTGCCCTTTGACCTCTGGACACAAGGTCAGATTCAAGAGTCTTCTATGTGAGATAAGTTGGCAATCTTTATCCAAGTCTCAGTGAAAGTAAGTCCACTGCACAAAACTCCGCAAAAGTTGGCAATTCCATCCAAAGAAGCCACAGGATGGCTCGCATTGCGAGGCAGGGAGCAAATGAACACATGATAGGGGATGTATTTTTGAAGCTGGGGCTGAATCACCTCATTAGGAATAATGTAAGAGGTGCTTTAAATCTGCATCTAATCCACACTGTACTCAATCTGGAAGTGCTTAATGGGACAGTGCAGGGAGGGCTTTGCATTACATCAAATCCACATTCTACTGAACCGAGAAAGCTCGATGTTGACTGGCTGTTTAAAAAACTGGAGGATGTTTAACTTCCCTATGCATGTATCCCTCACCTTCACGAGCACCCAAAGGGGGGGGGGGGGGGAACAAAATAAGGTAATACAAGTACTTCTCGTGTTCAGAAATATCGAGTTAAATATGAGATAAATTAACATGTTGAGCAATCCATTTAATTTGCCTAAAACTCATGCCAGCAGGTGTTTAAACTTTCAAACACTGGATATTTTATGAGCAAGATATTTTGAGAATTATCCAAGTTAATTTGAGATATATTAGCACAAAACATTGGGGCTCCGCATCGCTGAAGCTCCTTCCTTCCCTTAAAATCAGCACTGCAGGAGGCATGATGTATAATAACCAACCCCCCATTTCCTCCCATTCCGCACCACGCTCCCCACCCCCAAGATTATGTGGCAATTAGCTAAAGCTTCCTTCCCAAGGTAGCACATAATTCAACCCTCCCACCCCAGCTCAGGTGAGTAAAGGATATTAGCACAGTTAGACTGGCAAGGGAAAATCGCATTCACTTTCTCATTAATTGTTCCCAGTCTTCCTAAACACCTTGATTAATATAACTAACATGATATCTGAAGCACTTGCTTTCCTTCATGAGTGCTGTTCGGCTGTGACAAATAGTGCACCGCAATACGTTGCTCAAGACAGAGGAGAGTGCTCCCATCTGCTGTTTCGAGTGCAGTCTGTGTCATATGGAACACAGACCAGCATCTGTTGTTCTCCACCCCTCACAATCTGCTAAACCGGCAGTTTGACAGGCATCAATCACATGACAGTGACCACAAGCCCCAGAGGGATGCCATTTTCAAATCAAATGCAGCAGCCAGCAGCAATAAAAGAGACTTCAATCTTTTATGGTTCTACAACTGCAACAAGACAAATCACCGTATACCGAAGGAGGCCAGGAGGGTGCGGGGGCTGCAAGCAACTAGAATGCAGTTCTGCTTTTCAGTTGCAATAAAAATTTGTGATAAGAAATATTTCCAATGAATCCTAAAATTATTGGAAATCCCTTTGTACAAAGGCCAAAGAGAACTGAAGAAAGCAGACAGCCTGACAATTCACATTCCAAGTATGTACACACAAAACTATTACATTTAACCATTCTTGTGTTCATACTCTTAGCTCATTTTATAACAGCTTCATGCCGAATGCACCAAGAGTTTTCTTTGTTGCAGTAACTTGCAAGAAATTTGACTTCTGGGATCTTCCACTCACTCATTGATCTGATGTGGAAAGTACCAGTTAAACATTTAATCCTTTATCTTCAACTGTCACTCCAAAAATACTAGTAAATGCAAATATGGTTGCAGTTGCAGCTGCAGCTGCTCCACTTCTGCCTGTGCTGAGGAGGCTCTCCCCTTAACCCTTTAGCGGGCACCAAGCAGCAGCTTTCTCTTTGCTCAGTGCACAATTGGAAGTTGCAAAAATACAAGTCAATTTTTAAAATGGTCTAAATTTCACTGCAATAATTTGCACGAATACAGTTAACGGTGTACAAATTTATTGAAGGTTTCACAAACACTCCCTGATAATGTGTTAATATACATTATTGCTCTATAAAAACATCGCAAACTGCAAGCCTGCTGCAACTCCCTCCCTACAGCATCTCCTTAATTAAACTTTTTTTTTTAAAGTAACCATTACAATAAATGGAATCTATTCTGTAATATTTATCCATGCACATACTAGCCTTGCTTACCTTTGAATGATGCCAGTTTCTGTCAGCCCCCTAAGTTGTTGCTGTATTAATAAAACAGATATGTCATACACTCAAACAATAAAACTGGACATTGTCCCTTTTAATTTGAATAATCTAGCAGTACTTCATAGAATAGGCATTTTGTTTAGCAAACATGCTCAGCAGGATACAGTTAACTGCAAGATTGAGACTGTGGAGCACCACAACAGCGAACCCAAAAAGGTTGACTGATGCAACAAGTTAGGGCAATGCTCTCTGGCATCGGAGACTTCAGTTGAATTCTGACCCAACCCAGCAATGTAAAAGCCTATTGGCTGTAAGGTTCCCAAGGGAAATTAGATTGAAGGAGTCACAGTGAGTGAAAAACTGTCAATCTTACACAATTCGCATTCCCAGAAAAGACGACAGGATAGTCGAGTGGTTTTAAAAAAAGTAAATGTCACATAAAAAGGGATGTCCTTCAGAAACTGATTTGAGTAAAAGCTGTGCTATAGGCAAAAATCCAAAATGGATTGTGCCATGGCTGTCTGAACTCATTTCACATGGAGCTCTTCATCCATAGAGACATCAATCCAGGTCAGGACACGTCCTGAATACTGGTCAGGAGTGAAGGAAAAGTATCTAACCATTGCACCACCCATTCTCTCAAAGTCATTTCAAAAACACTAATAAGGTCACCTAATTTATTCCAGCTGAGCCTCATTACACAGTTGCAATTGTCCACTTGACAGGTTGGAAGGAAATCCCATCACTTGCTCCTGGACTTGGTATAGCTCAAAGCCATGAAAACCATTGGCCTGGACAAAGATGATGATCCACAGCAGTACACTCTTGCCAATGTCATCAGTCCCCTGCTAGGTAATGACTGATGCAGTACCAGTTAACAGTGCTTAAACCAGACCTTTGTATGTGCCGAGAACAGAAAAAACTGCTACTGCTGTACCACTACATTCTGCACCACTCCCAAGTCATCTACAGGGAATACCAGGAGCAAAGCCTGATACACATCTCTTCTTACTTGTGCAACATTCCCTCCTGCAGGATTACCAAGGATTTTGCCCATTACAAGCAAAATTGCAATTAATCATCACTTGGGTTTAAACAAAATGTTGCTGGGATAAACATCTAGTTCAGAGAAATTTGCAACTTGGCAGCTGTAGAAATTGCACTGCATTATTAGGGTCCACTGCTTCCTTAACTGTACACAAAGCCCTATACCCACCATTCCTCTAACAAATGCAGTAAAATAAAAACTAAAACTTCAAATTGTAGAGGTCTAGTATTTCTACTATAACATTAGCTGCCACCAACAAGAAAATGAATGGAATAAATATCCTCGTCTGCCCCCTCCACCACCTATGTGCACTCCAAGTGACAAGATGATCAAGGATTTTCAAGTGAACACATCTCACTGCTTAAATGTTTAACTGCTGCTCTCACCATTTTTAAAGTTACCTGCACCTCTGTGCGTCAGATCTTGTCCTTATGCACAGTGTGCGCTTGTCCATAAATATCAGAGCGCAGAAATACAATATTTATCCAGGTACTGAAAATGCTGTTAATTAACATTTTCAATACATATCAGTAACCTCCCCTTATGTGAGCAGGGAGGGTGGTGGGGGGGGGGGGGGGGGGGGGGGGGAGAGGGGTGGGGGGGGGGAGTCAGGCAGCAACATAGTTGGATATGATACAATACTTAATTACACCCAGGCAATGGACGTCCATGCTCTTTTGAGCAGCATTTCAACTGCATTAAAATTTATTTTGCTGAGCTTATGGTTTTGGAGAATATTTTATAGGTAGTTTTTGATGTGCATCATTTCCCATCAGTATTTCATACACCACTTTTATTTAAAGGGACAGATTTCAAGTTCACTCTTTTCCTGATATAAACCACTGAAATAATTATACAGACACTGAATTGAAATGCCTGAAAACTTAACTTAGGCTGGCACTTTATACATTCAATTCTCTCAAAGCTTGGAGCAAAGAATCCTTCCGATAGCTTGTAGTTTAGGAGGATTTCTAACTGACATTATTGATCCAACACTCTTGTGCTTAAAAGGTGGCAATTGTTATAGCTCCAATGCGTACAGAAATGATCCATCAACAGATGTGTTTTTAACAAATTTCAACTGGTACAGTTAGCATTAGGCTGTTGAGGCAATTGCAAACCTTGATCTGGATTAGCTCCACACACCTCCCCCCACCTCCCCCTGAAGGCATGCAAGATACAATCCCAAATTGCTGACATCCCTCTGCTGCTGAGCCAGATAGCTTTTCTGGTCACCCAACAGATAACCTGCACTGATGTCAGTGGGGTGCTTGCACTAGTTTTTCTTCATTTACAGGACTCACACTGATAGCAACCCTACTTTAAAACACACTGGATTTGCTGAGATTTACTTTTTTTTTGCCTATCAGTTCTTTCTCTGCACCTGCCTGAACAGATCTGGCAGGTTTACAACACAGCTGCTGGATGCGATCTACATTTGGGAAACCAGGAGCACACACCCCACTGACACAGATACCAACACCTACACAGAGTAATAGAGTTATACAACACAGAAACGGGCCCTTCGGCCCATTGTGTCTGTGCCGGCCATCAAACACCTATCTATTCTAATCCCATTTTCCAGCACTTGGCCCGTAGCCTTGTACACTTTAGTGTTTCAAATGCTCATCTAAATACTTCTTAAATGTTGAGGGTTCCTGCCTCTACCACCCCTTCAGGCAGTATGTTCCAGGTTCCAATTACCCTCTGGGTGAAAAGATTTTTCCTCAAATCCCCTCTAAACCTCGTGCCCCTTTCCTTAAATCAATGCCCCCTGGTTATTGATACCTCTGTTAAGGGAAAAAGTTTCTTCCTATCTACCCTATCTATGCCCCTCAATTTTGTACACCTCAATCACGTCCCCCCTCAGCCTTCTCAGCTCTAAGGAAAACAACCCGAGCTTATCCAGTCTCTCTTCATAGCTGAAATGCTCCAGTGCCGTGACTCGGATTCCAACCGCAGCAACCTCGGTTCGAATCAGAGTCACGACACTGAAATTTTTAAGGGCAGCACAGTGGCGCAGTGGTTAGCACCGCAGCCTCACAGCTCCAGCGACCCGGGTTCAATTCCGGGTACTGCCTGTGTGGAGTTTGCAAGTTCTCCCCGTGTCTGCGTGGGTTTCCTCCGGGTGCTCCGGTTTCCTCCCACATGCCAAAGACTTGCAGGTTGATAGGTTAATTGGCCATTATAAATTGTCCCTAGTATAGGTAGGTGGTAGGGAAATATAGGGACAGGTGGGGATGTGGTAGGGATATGGGATTAATGTAGGATTAGTATAAATGGGTGGTTGATGGTCGGCACAGACTCAGTGGGCCGAAGGGCCTGTTTCAGTGCTGTATCTCTAAAAACTAAAAAAAAACTAAAAAATATCCCGGTGAATCTCCTCAGCACCCTCTCCAGTGCAATCACATCCTTCCTATAGTGTGGCGATCAGAACTGTAACCAGTACTCCAGCTATGGCCTAACTAGTTTTTTATAATTCCGGGTACTGCCTGTGTGGAGTTTGCAAGTTCTCCCTGTGTCTGCGTGGGTTTTCTCCGGGTGCTCCGGTTTCCTCCCACAAGCCAAAAGACTTGCAGGTTGGTAGGTAAATTGGCCATTATAAATTGCCCCTAGTATAGGTAGGTAGTAGGGAAATATAGGGACAGGTGGGGATGTGGTAGGAATATGGGATTAGTGTAGGATTAGCATAAAATGGGTGGTTGATGGTTGGCACAGACTCGGTGGGCCGAAGGGCCTGTTTCAGTGCTGTATCTCTAAACTGAACTAAACTTATATAACTCCACCATAACCTCCCTGCTCTTATATTCTATGCCTCAGCTAATAAAGGCAAGTATCCCGTATGCCTTCCTAACCACCTTATCTACCTGTGCTGCTGCCTTCAGTGATCTATGGACAACTACACCAAGGTTTCTCTGACCCCCTGTACTTCCTAGGGTGCTACCATCCATTGTATATTCCCTTGCCTTGTATGTCCTCCCAAAGTGCATCACCTCACACTTCTCAGGATTAAATTCAATTTGCCACTGCTCTGCCCATCTACATCATCCTGTAATCTAAGGCTTTCCTCCACACTACTTACAACACTAATTTTCATGTCATTTGCAAACTTCCTATATACCTCCTATATTCACATCTAAATCATTAATATACACTACAAACAAGGGTCCCAGCACCAATCCCTGCAGTACACCACTGGTCACAGGCTTCCAATCGCAAAAACAACCCTCAACCATCACCCTCTCCCTCCTGCCACTAAACCAATTTTGGTTCCAATTTGCCCTGGATCCCATGGGCTCTTACCTTCTTGGCCATTCTCCCATGCGGGACCTTATCAAAAGCCTTACTGAAGTCCATATAGACTACATCAACTGCTTTACCCTCATCTACACACCTAGTCACCTCCTCGAAAAATTCAATCAAATTTGTTAGACATGATCAAAGACCTGACAAAGCCATGCTGACTATCCTTGATTAACCCCTGCCTCTCCAAGTGGAGATTAATCCTGTCCCTCAGAATTTTTTCCAATAGTTTCCCTATCACTGATGTTAGTGTCACTGGCCTGTAATTACCTTGTTCATCCCTTCTACCCTTCTTGAATAATGGTACCACATTCGCTGTCCTCCAGTCTTCTAGCAGCTCTGTGGCCAGAGAGGATTTAAAAATTTGTGTCACAGCCCCTGCAATCTCCTCCCTTGCCTCGCATATCCACACAAACTCCAGAAAGAGATGGATAGCAACCAGGAGCAGGAACCCCAGCTGCTTTTCCCCTCTCCTGATACTGGATGCCAAAGCCAATCTTAGCACCCATACGGATAACAGCCACAACAGCACACATTAAGGATTGATCTGGGGATTTGCCGACTACACTCAATTACAAAATGATACAGCATAGGTGGCCATTTGGCCCTTTGTGTGTGCCAGATCTTTGGTAGAGCTATCCAATTATTCCCAATCCCCTGCTCTTTTGCCACAGCTCTAATTTTTTTCTCTTTCAAATATATATCCAATTCTCTTTTGAAAGTTATGATCGAATCTGCTTCCATGACTCAGTATCACACCAGAAAGATGCATTCACCCATCTGAGGATGGGAGGTGGTGGGGGGGAGAGAGGGGGAAGCTGTCTTGATGTTTCCTCAAAAACGTGTTCAATTGCTACCACTGCCAGAAATGTTACAAGATACAACTTCCTCTTTGCCTACTTCCTGAGCCAGGTAACCTTGCAACTGCAGCTCTCGGTATCTTGATCACGTAAACTTCATTGACCTCTTGCTGGGTCCATTTTTCTGGACAACTACTTGTCATATATATTCATACCACAGCCCACCAGAAGTAACCTGCTGAATACTGAAATTTCTCGAGACAAAAGTAGAATTGTAAACTACGCAGGGCTGCTGCAGGGGGAAAGGGGAAAAAGAAGAAACTTTTATGGCCATAGGTTGCTCTGCTAACTCTTCCTGCCCACATTTGTGGTTCTGCCTTTATTTTTTTCTTGGTGGGGGGCTAAGTTTTCAAAAAGTTTCCCTGTCCTCAATTCCAAATATAGCTGCAGGCAGAAGATTTTTTAAGAACAGGAAAACACCAACCAGCCTGTCTCCTTTTGCCAGCTTTCAACCTGATCTACCTGTCTTCTCACTGTGACCCTCAATGCTTGTTCGCTTCAGAAGATCATTCAATGGTCTCTTGGACCCATTTATGCCATTAACTCCAATAGCCTTCCTTTATATTTTATTCATTGGTTGGAAAGGCTCCACCTAAGTTCTGTGACTAATTTATTTTCAATTCAAGTCATGACAGTTTAATTTTTACCACAATGAACAATTGCCCAGAATTAGCATATTCAATTAAGTTACCTTGAAGTCTCTTCCTCTCCAAATGAAAATCAGCCCAATTCCTTTAACCTTTTTTTCATAACTTACAACAATTTTCATTTCTATAAACCCTTTAATGTAATAAAAGGTCTCAAGGCACTTCACAGGAGCACTGTAAAACAAAATTTGACACTGAGCCAGATAAAGAGATAGCAGGGCAGATGACCAAAAACTTGGTCAGAGGTGGTTTTAAGGTGCATCTTAAAGGAGGAAAGAAAGGTAGAAAGGTTTAGGGAGGGAATTCCAGAGCTTAAGACCTTGGCAGCTGAAGGCATAGCAACCAATGGTGGAGCAATTACAATTGGTGATACTCAAGAGACCACAATTAGAGGAGTGCAGATATCTCGGAGGATTGAGGGTCTGGAGAAGATTACAGATAGGAAGGGGGCAAGGCTATGGAGAGATTTGAAAACAAGAGTGAGTATCTTACAATCTGATGCCTCAGAATCTTTACTGCTCATCTCTATCCTCAATACAAAAACATCTTCATGGTCAGGTGACTAAAACTGAATACATCTAGCAATTTGTGATTTGTACCGGTCTAATCCACTGCTAATTTAATCCAGTACCTTATTTGCTTTCTTAACTACAGTTAAGCACTACAGTGATGGTGTTGCATAAATATTTAAACTATAAGCCCTAGATCGGTTTCCTGAAGCATACCAAATTAAAAATCTCAAAACTGAAAAAATATTTCTAATATTCCTGCAGTGCTCCTAGGACTTCACAATACAGAAGCAGCTCACTGTAGGCAGCTTGCGACTGAGATGCAATGAAGTTATCTATTTAACAGCATAACCAGAATTAAGGATCATTAAACTTAAAGGTTAGACTTGTACACTGATTACCATTTCTTATATTAAAAGCAGAGAGGGATTATTTCCCTAAAGCTAAAGTTACCTAGTGCTGTTATTAGATTGGGAGTACTGGTACCTGGATACCAATATCACAGTCAACATTCATCCCTCAACTGAACAGCAACAAAATTAGATTAATTGGTCATTCATCTCTCAACTGTGTGACTTTACGTACACAAACTGGCTGCTAAGTTTGCCTACACAACAGTGGCTACACTCAAGATATACTGAATCACTTTGGAACATGCTGAGTACATGAAAGGTGCTATATAAATGCAAGTTCTTGATTATCTTCACTATTACTGAGACATGTAACCAATACTTCATCCTAATGTTAACATGGCTCAAATTTCTCCCAACTCAACCTTGATTTGGAAAGGCAAAAATCTAATAATACTGTTGAATGCTTCTCCCCCACCGGTCAAATCAACAAAGTATAAACATTTTTACACATCCACCTTTACGTCTTCACTGAAATCCTAGCATCAACACTGGGGCACAATTGTGACATTAATCCTATAAGGTCATAAATGTGAATCAGAAAAGTATGGAAAGGAGTCTCTACTTTACTTTATTTTCAGTTATCGTTCAAATAATGGACCAGTGCATCACTTAAAAGATCAATACCACCACTGAGCTGAACGATTTTATCTCGGCAACAGAGACCCAGTAAGGAGTCGGAAGATGGGGAGCAACCCCACCGCAGTCCTTTAATCGGACCCTGGCTAATTTCAACGGCAGGAAAGCAATTGACTGCCCACCATCAGACAGGCCATCCCCTTTAAGGCGCAGGATCCCACCCCAAGAGGACCGGCAACTAAGCAGTCCCAGCAGCAACACTGGGAGCAGTGGCCACTGCTGGGACTGTAGGAGGCCCAGAGCAGCAGCCATGGAGCAGCCCAAGGACTAAGGTTAAGTGGGAGGTGAGGGGAGTGGGAGTGGGGGGGGGGGGAGGGGAGTGGGGGGAGGGGAGTGGGGGGAGGGGAGTGGGGGGAGGGGAGTGGGGGGAGGGGAGTGGGGGAGGGGGAGGGGAGTGGGGGGAGGGGAGTGGGGGAGGGGGAGGGGAGTGGGGGAGGGGGAGGGGAGTGGGGGAGGGGGAGGGGGAGGGGGAGGGGGAGGGGGAGGGGGAGGGGGAGGGGGAGGGGGAGGGGGAGGGGGAGGGGGAGGGGGAGGGGAGGGGGAGGGGGAGGGGAGGGGGAGGGGAGGGGGAGGGGGAGGTGAGGGGGAGGGGAGGGGGAGGGGAGGGGGAGGTGAGGGGGAGGGGGAGGTGAGGGGGAGGGGGAGGTGAGGGGGAGGGGGAGGTGAGGGGGAGGGGGAGGTGAGGGGGAGGGGGAGGTGAGGGGGAGGGGGAGGTGAGGGGGAGGGGGAGGTGAGGGGGAGGGGGAGGTGAGGGGGAGGGGGAGGTGAGGGGGAGGGGGAGGTGAGGGGGAGGGGGAGGTGAGGGGGAGGGGGAGGTGAGGGGGAGGGGGAGGTGAGGGGGAGGGGGAGGTGAGGGGGAGGGGGAGGTGAGGGGGAGGGGGAGGTGAGGGGGAGGGGGAGGTGAGGGGGAGGGGGAGGTGAGGGGGAGGGGGAGGTGAGGGGGAGGGGGAGGTGAGGGGGAGGGGGAGGTGAGGGGGAGTGGGAGGTGAGGGGGAGTGGGAGGTGAGGGGAGTGGGAGGTGAGGGGAGTGGGAGGTGAGGGGAGTGGGAGGTGAGGGCGCGTGGGCATAATGGACCACTTCAGCGGCTTAATTGGTCTCCCAGCGGACCTCCTTTCTGCCACGTTGCCGATCATGAATAAAATGGCATGCGGGCAGGACGTCAGGCTTCAGTGCAATGGGTTTTGGTGGAGGGGAAGGAAGAGTGGAATAGGACACACATCAACCAAAGTTTCAATTTCTATGATCCTTACTGGAAAACCTATGCCTATGGATATTGCACAAGGATGGGATGAAGCTACCTTTCCCCAACACTCAAAGCAACAAGCTGACTCCCATCTCAACACACATGATGAATAGCCCACCAGAGAACCTTAGCGACCAAAGTCCTGTACCCTAGTAAAGGATACCACTTTCAAGAAGGGGAGAATTAATTTTTTTTTAGATTAAAAAAGGTATGCAATTGAGGAATTAAAGGAATATTTAACACATTAGCATGTGAATGCAGCATGGCATGTGAATTTTACTGTAGGTCATCAATCAGTCCCTAAATCAATCCAGGGTGGGAGATAGTCAGCACTCAGCAAACTAAAAGGAGTATTGCTGAAAATAGAGACATTTTGTCGAACCTTTTCGTCTTGCACTCATCAGGACAATTCATAAGAATACCAATATAAGGCTTAAAAAAATTGATACTGTATGAGAACAGAGTGCTGATTGGTTGGCAAGTGGACTCTGATTGGTCGAGGCATTGTCATGGAGAATGCACCAGTTTATGGTGACTGACAGTTAACTACCAAGCTTTGTTTGAAATTTAAACCAGGCAGCTTTGCTCTGATTGGTCAAGGCATTGCCCTGAGGAATGAACCAGTGAATGGCAGTCATATATTTTATTTAGCTGAAACAGGCACAATGTGTGTACATGTTCCTTCTGTCTGAAAAGAACAGGGCCTTGTGTATTAATATATGTAGCTTCCACTATGCGCAAATGCGCCACACTACGAGCCCGACTGAATCTTAAATTGGTTGTCAGTGTAATTTTTAGTACACGGAGAATTATTGAGCAAATCTTGTCCAATTGTGGAATCACCATTCGCTGGTTCATTCCTCAGATGTGGAAGAAAGTGACCCCTCTCTTATTTGCCTTTAATCATGAATTGAGTGCACAACTTGCAGGTGGATTACACACAAGTATGCGATGATTAACATGGGCAGTGCCACTGTCATCCCACTCCTATTCTGTCCCAGGCACCCAAATTTAAAAAAAAAAATAAGATGGACATTATGCTGAGCTCTTCCTGGCATGTTTGAAGGAAGCTGTACAAGAGATTTCCTTAAAATAAAAACTACACACTACTACTCTAAACACCTACAGGCTATAATTTCTGAAATGTACACAATCTGCAACTTGGGTAGGAATTGGAGAGAATTCAGATGACAAACTGAATAACCAGTTTATAACGTTAGCTGGCTCCCATAATACCTTAGTGGCTAAATGCACAAGTTAAATGGACACTCAAAAAAGACACTAGAAGAACAACTGGAGTATGTGAAACTATATCCTACTATAGTATAGTCGGAAGTTTTGGCAGGGCAGGGGAAACAGAGATAGACAGCCAGACATAGAAAGAAGTGGCAGAAGGCTAGAAAACTGGAACGACCAAGTACACAAAAAACTTCTCTCATGGCATTCATACCAGAACAGAGTTGAAACTCCATCAAAATCTGTCAATTTTAATTCAACAAACTGCCATTAAAATAATTAAAGCAGTCAACGTGCAAGAACTACAGCTTGAAAACGGATTTACAGAAGCTAACAGGGCAAGGGTTATCAATCAGTGTGCTGTAGGATCTGTGATAGCTTCCCACTGCTTTGAATAGCTGAGAATTTGCTGAAATAAATTATACGTTCCATCAAGCATCTCACCTTTACCCAGTTCTAAACACTCCTGATTGTTTCCATGTCCAAAAATTCATCTCAGATCTGCAACATACCAGGCAGCTTGTGCTCACATCTCGTTCCATCAAATCAACGCTAGTCTCAGAATATTACAATTTAAATAGACCTCACATTTCACAATAAAACAGGCTCATCCTGAAAACTAGCTCCTCTATTGACTACATTCAGAGAATGCGTAATCTCCTAGAAAAACTTTGACAATCCTCAATTATAAATCTTATAATCTTATCTGCATGTTTACGCTTTCCATAAGCATCCAGTACACAACAGTATGACAGGATTGTGCTCAAGCAATATTACTCTAGATTCTACAGGGATCTAAAATTATGATAATTTCTAATGGCTTGCAATAAACTATTATGGAAGAAAACCTGAACGTTGTTAAATGGCAAGAACAAACCACCCAAATATTCCAAAATCTCTGGCACAGCTTTAAAAAAAAATGTTAAAGCTCTACAGATGATTTGGCACCAAATTCTGTTTCAATAGGAAACAGATATGACCGGCGCCCAGCACAGCAGCTGCAGAAAACAAGAGTTCATCGAGAGATGCTACACTCACTGCATTCCAACTCCCATCTCTATGGACCGAATGGTGCAATAACATGGAAATGTGCTTCCAAAAAAAATACAACTGCACAGCAGCAGTTATAACTGCAGGAGCAGCAGCCGCATGAATCTAAATGATGCTCTGTATTTACTGCAACAGATATGCAAAAGTACTGTGACAGCCACGACCAGGAATTCTCTGGTTGCTGCAGTCTCAACTACAAAGTAAAAACTGAAGAACCTCAAAGCTTTCACTGAACCCAGCATCAACCCAACAGCTGCCTTTTCTTATCTCAGTTTACGCATTAATGTTTCAAAGGGTGTGTACTACAAATATGGAATGCAAAGGAAAAAACATGCAGCTTTTAGAGATTTGGTTTCCTGTGTATTAAAAAATTATTTTATCCATTTGACAATTCCCCGATTCAATTCAAAAGCAACCTCTTCAGCACATGTTCTGTTTTTCAAAACAAAGAAATCAAACCTCAAGTACAGAATAATCTTTCCTCTTTTTTGAACGCGGAGACCATTGACGGACTCAAGGCTTGGTTTTTTTTTAAAATTGCTGCTAGAGACAGGCTTTTGACCAAAATAAGATAAATAATTATAATGGGCTTTTATCAGGTCTTTCCCCTTGCTCTGAAGAAATGTCTTACCTCCACACTTGACATCAAGGCCAAGATCAGGAACTAATCCTATGGGCAACTGCAGTCAGGGGCCCACTATTCTTTTTATCACTTTTCTCTCTCACCCCTCCCTCTTGCACTATTAAGTCAATGTGAGGAAACCAAAATCTCATACATGGTTATCACTAATAGTTTGTTACTTAACCAATACTTACACTGGCCATACAAATGTCCTAGAATGACTACATGCATGTTACTTTTCCTCAACAGACTTTTCATCCCACTCACCTGTAAATATTCAGCATCTCCAAATGCTCTATTCTTTTTCCAAGTCACAAATTGCATTTCACAACCCTGCAATTCTTCAGGTGCATAGGACTTTGTTATCCATTGAACTCTTTATTTTTATTTATTATTTATTTAGAGATACAGCACTGAAACAGGCCCTTCGGCCCACCGAGTCAGTACCGACCATCAACCACCCATTTATACTAATCCTACATTAATCCCATATTCCTACCACATCCCCACCTGTCCCTATATTCCCCTACCACCTATCTATACTAGGGGCAATTTATAATGGCCAATTTACCTATCAACCTGCAAGTCTTTTTGGTGGTGGGAGGAAACCGGAGTACCCGGCAAAAGAACTTGCAAACTCCACACAGGTAGTACCCAGAATTGAACCCGGGTCGCTGGAGCTGTGAGGCTGCGGTGCTAACCACTGCGCCGCCCATCTTAGAGCAATTCTTTTTCTGCATTATATTCAATCCCCACCAGATCTTAATTAGCTTGCTCTCAACCCCTGTTTGTAACTTCACTATTTCACAGTAACCTATTCTGGCCTTCCACTTCAGCCTCTTGGACTTTCTCCTGTACCCTAGTATCCTACAGGGATAAAAACATTCACCAAAGAAAAAAAATCAGTCTTGGTGCAATAACACTTGTATTTTAAGAGCTATCAGTGCGATTCCAGCTCCTTAGACGAGAGTTTTGCACTGACTTCTTTGAAATAAATGGTATTAAATTGACAAATAAAAAAAATCAGAAGTTTCAGAGACCAAAATAAGATAAATAATTATAATAGGCTTTTAATCAAGTAAACTAAACAAACATTAAATGAGACGGCAACTGTGTAGGATGTGTAATTTCCTACACTTCCCATATCCTGTAACAATTAAAAAGGTTTACTATCACTTAAAATACAGCTCCATTCTCTGGGTAATGCAGCACATTAATGCTAAGGTACAGCCAAGAGTGATAGGTTTCAGGACTGCTGTGCCCTAGCCACACCCTCAACATGGATAGGATGTGATTGTGCATTTCCAATTTCCTACACAACAGGGTCCTGCTCTCAGCTGTGCCCTTGAGAGATAGAGAGAGGCACTACTCCATAGAAAGGAAACTGCAATGGTTGATCCCTCACACACAGCTGTATACAGCTCACAGCATTCAATTCACACTATTTTGAAGTTAGAAAATGGGCTTCCCAGACATGTGCAATCTCAAAAAATAGCTTCTAACTCTGCTTCATATTAGTTAATTAAGAATTACAATGTATTCGCTGAAGCAGAAAAGGCAACTCATGTAAGTCACAGATAGGATTCTCATGTAGCTTTAAATTACAAATTAGAAAATCATTTGTCACTTCAAGTGTGATCATTTGTCAGAAAAGTTGATCATATGCTACTAGCTCCCGATCTATTATCACAACCATAATTACAAGCAGAACTTTGAGAACCTCACACTTACACAAAAAGATCACACACTGGTGTGCAGGCACAGACTGCTCAATCTCTCCTCCCACTTTCTCAGCATTTGCATTAGTGATTACACATCAGCCAAGCAAATTCCATTTGAGAAACATCATGCAATTCCCCACAAAGGGTAAAGTTCTCAATAACGGAACACAGTTGACAAGCACAAAAGGAATTTATACTTTAGGTTCTTTTTTTTAAAGAAAGTAACTTTTAAATTGAAGCATTTGTTTGCAATCATTCTGTACATCTTCAGATACAAGAACTATACTCATTTCTTAAACTCCAACTTAGTCTATTGAAACATTTGATCATCTCCCTCCTACATAGCGAGAACAAACTCTCCGTGCCTTGCAATATGGAGGCAGCCAATGCCTTTCTTCAAGATTCCCATCGCTCTTTGAAATTGTACAATTAGAAAAACAACTAATCCAGCAACTAAGGGATGCCACAAGTTTGAGAAAAATCAATCATATTTGACATTATCGCAAACCAGTACAACTGTAAAGAAGGGTTGATGGCTTCCTTCTGCGCTCTATGATTCAAGAACTCTTAACCCCGCATCATACCAAACAGTCACTGTGAATCCTTGATGCAGATTAACAAATCTACATGCAATTAATATGTATTGGTGCATACCTACATGAAGCTCTTTTCATACTCTATTTTTAAGCTAACTTCCAGACATGTGCAATTACAACAAACACATCTAACTCAACTTAATGAATGAATTAAGGACCACAATGTATTCCCTGACTCGGGAAAAGAAAACTATAGATAAGTCAGTTACAATTCTCATGTAGGCTCACCTTGTTGAAAGCAAGCCTAAACTAAGAAATAAACTCACTGAAACATAGGATTTGAGAGGGCTTGACAGGGTAGCTACTAAGATGATGTTTCCCCAGCTGGAAGTATAAAACTAGGGGGCACAGTCTTAGGATAAGGGAATTACCATTTGTGACGGAGATGAGAACTTTCTTCATTTAGAGAGTTGTGAATCTTTGGAATTCTCTACCCCAAAGGGTTGTGGATGCTCAGTCGTTCAGTATATTTTTGAGGATGTTGCTAACAGAATTGATAAAGGGGAGTCAGTGGACGTGGTATACTTGGATTTTTAGAAGGCTTTTGACAAAGTCCCCCACAGAAGGTTGGTTAGCAAAATTAAAGCGCATGGGATAGGATGCAATATATTAGCATGGATTAAGGATTGGTTAACAGGCAGAAAGCAGAGAGCAGGAATAAAAGGGTAATTCTCGCATTGGCAGACTGTGACTCATGGGGTACCACCGGGATCAGTGCTTGGGCCCCAACTGTTGACAATATATATCAATGATTTGGGTGTGGGGACCAAATGTTATATTTCCAAGTTAGCAGATGACAAAACTAGGTGGGAATGTGTTGTGAGGAAGATGCAAAGTGGCTTCAAGGGGATTTTGACAGACTTAGTGAGTGGCAAGAACTTGGCAGATGGAATATGATGTGGAAAAATGTGAGGTTATCCACTTTGGTAGGAGGAACAGATGTGCAGAGTATTTCTTAAATGGCAAGAGATTAAAAAGTGTAGATGTACAAAGGGACCTGGGTGTCCTTGTCAATAAGTCACTGAAAGTTAACATGCAGGTGCAGCAAGCAATTAAGAAGGCTAAAGGCATGTTAGCCTTAATCGCAAGAGGATTTGAGTACAGGAGTAGAGAAATATTGCTTCAATTGTATGGAACCTTGGTTAGACCGCACCTGGAATAGTGTATGCAGTTTTAGTCGCCTTTCCTTAGGGAGGATATTATTGCCATGGAGGGAGTGCAACAAAGGTTCACCAAACTTGATCCCGGGATGGCGGGACTGTCCACTGAAGAGAGATTGGGGAAACTAGGCTTGTATTCTCTAGAGCTTCGAAGGAGGAGGTGATCTCATTGAAACCTACAAAATACTTAAAGGGATAGACAGGGTAGATGCAGCTAAGATGTTCCACCTGGTTGGGGAGTCTAAAACCAGGGGGACACAATTTAAAAATAAGGGGGAAGCCACTTAGGAGAGAGATGAAGAGGGTTGTGAATCTTTGGAATTCTCTACCCCAGCGGGCAGTGGAAGTTCAGTCATCGATTATGTTTAAAGCAGAGGTTGACAGATTTCTAAATACCAATGACAAAGGGATATGGGGATAGTGTGGGAAAAAGGCATTGAAGTGGATGATCAGCCGTGATCGCATGGAATGACAGGGCATGCTCAATGGGCTGAATGGCCTACTCCTGTTCCTATATAGTGTCTGCAAACCAGAGATGTGAACTTGGCCAATCAAAGTGAAAATAGTGTTTTATGAGGAGAAAAATACGCAAGATTTGGTTGAAGAATTTGTTTTACACAGCCTGCTCCCTGGATTTACATTAACAAATCGGTTTCTCTTCTCCTGGTGGCAGAACCGAAGATGGACAAAAAACTGGATATTTTGCTGCAGGGAAGTGAGTCAAATTTATTAGTGTAAATGGAGGGAAGGGAAAAAAGCTGAAAGAGGATAGGAAGGGAATAGTGAAGAATTTTATGTTTAGCATTCAGATGGCGCCATGACAGCCAACTGTGCCCCCATATCTCTGCCTATCATGAGAACAGGATCAAAAACAAGCAAATTTAACAAATAATTTAAACTAGACCAAAGAAAATAAGGAGATGGGAAACAGGAAGGAATAAGGTTAAGCACTGCAATGACCATTTTACTGACAGAAGCTTATAGCAAGCACAAATACACTTCAATCTGTAGTAAGTAAACCCTGGATCATCACAGTTCCCCCCCTTTATACATAATTCTTTCTCCTCCACCGATGTGAAGTCAAAACGGTGAGATAGGTTTGGACAGTGCGACAACCAACACCATCTCCCCCAAAACAGCAAATTGGAGCCCCACATCCAAGAGGTAAGGTTACCTAGGTTCCACACAAGAGACCTTTGGCTAAAATTAAAGCTCATGGAATTGACAGCAAATTATTGATCTGGTTAGGAGATTGGTTAAATGGTAGAAGGCACTGTGAAGAGATAATGGGTATCTACTCGAATTAGAATGATGCGACGAGGGTGCCCACCAGGATCTGTGCTGGAGCCACAACTATTCACTATATTTATTACCACCTAGAAGAACAGATGCAGACGCAGGGGAAGATCATCAACTTCAAGTAACACATCATCCTGACTTGGAAATATATTGCTGTTCCTTCATTGTTGCTGGCTCAAAATCCTGGCACTCCCTACTTAACAGCACTATGGGCATACCTGCACTACACAGGACTGCAGTGGTTCAGGAAAGCGACTCACCACCACCTTCATGAGGGCAATAAATGCTGACCTGGCCATCCTCACACACATTCCATAAACAAATTTTTAAAACTGAGAGCTATATATCCAAGTCTGTTGACAACAAAGACTGGTGGTACAGTAGATAGTTTTAGAGGGGAGTGTAAAATTACAAAGACACATTGATACATTAAGTAAGTGGGCAAAATTGTGGCAGATGGAGTTCAGTGAAGGCACGTGAGGTCATCCATTTAAGGCCAAAAAAGATAGGTCCAAGTTTTTTTTTTTAAATGGTGTAAAGCTCGGAAGAGGGGAGATTCAGAGAGATTTAGGGCTCCATAAACACAGATTACTAAAATGTAGTAGTCTGATACAAAAAAAATTTAAAAAGCTAATGGAATGTTAGCCTTTGTACAGAGAGAACTAGAATACAAAGAGGAGGAAGTTTTGCCTCAGCTATACAAAGCCTTAATTAGACCACATCTGGAGCAGTGTACAGTTCTGGGCACCGCACCTTTGAAAGGATATTTTGCTCTTGGAAGAAGTGCAGTGCAGATTCATCGAAATGTTACCAGGGCTCCAACGGTTAGATTATGAGGAGAGATTACATATTGTTTACTCCAGGGAATACGAGATTTGATTGACGTTTTAGCAGTTTAAAAGGAATTGACAGTATTGATAGAGAGAAAATTTTTCTGCTGGTGGGGGAGTCGAGCACAGGAGGACATAACCTTAAAGTCAGAATCAGGCCATTCAGGAGAGAAGCTAAGAAATACTTCTTCATGCAAAGGGTAGTTGGTAGAACTGCAAAGCACTCTCCCAAAAATGCAGTAGCTACTACTCAATTAATAACGTTAAATCAGTGTGTGAAAGATTTTTACTACATAAGGGTATAAAAGAATAAGGGGGCAAGGCAGGAAGATGGAGTTATTTTTATTTTAGTTTGTTTCATCATTCATTTTTCTTACCATGTGCCTACCCATCGGTTTTCTTTTCATGTTTGCGCTTTGGGCCAGGGCTGTTCATTTTTCTGTCCATTAATACCCTCTCTGCATTGACACTTTGTCTTTTAACACACCATTAAAACACCGTTTGTCTTTGCTCCATGACCTTCTGGTCAGTTATTCTGTGACCCTGTCGTATCAACACCTTCACTTTTGGTATCTCTTGCCCCACCCCTGCTTTATTTGTTTAAAACCTATTACATTTCTAATCTTTGCCAGTTCCGAAGGGTCACTGACCTGAAACGTGAATTCTGCTTCTCTCTCCACAGATGCTGCTAGACCTGATGAGTATTTCCAGCATTTCTTGTTTTGATTTCAGAAGAAGTTAAGACAGTGGAGTTCAATGCAGAGTGTAAGAGAGCATGGCAGGATCAGCACCAGGCATACCTAAAATCAGCTGGTGAAGCTGCAACATAAGACATGTTTGCTGGACATCATAAGCAGCATGCTAGACAGAGCTAAGTGATCTCAACCAACAGATCAGATAGAAGCTCTGCAGTCCTGCCACTTCCAGTCATGAATGGTGGTGGACAATTAAACAATTAACGGGAGGAGGTGGCTCCACAAACAGCCCCATTTTCAATGATGGTAGAGCCCAGCACGTCAGTACAAAAGACAAGGCGAAAGTATTTACAACTATCTTCAGCCAGAAGTGCCGACTGGATAATCCATCTCTGCCTCCTCCTGAGGCCCCAGCATCACAGATGCCAGTCTTCACTCGACATGATATCAAGAAACGGTTGAAGGCACAGGATACAACAAAGACTATGGACCCCCTGACAACATCCCAGCTTTAGTACTGAAGACTTGTGCTCCAAAACTAGTGTCCTGAGCCAAGCTAGTCCAGTACAGCTACAACACTGGCATCCAGGAGATGGTGGCGGCGTGGTGGTAATGTCACTAGACCAGTAACCCAGAGCCCCAGGCTGATACTCTGCAGACATGGGTTCAATCTCACCACGGTTGATGCTGGAATTCAAATTCAATTAATAAATCTGGAATTTAAACAAAGGCTAGTCCAGTGATGATCATGAAACCATTATCGATTGTTGTAAAAACCCATCTGGTTCACTAATGTCCTTTAGGGAAGGAAATCTGCTGTCCTTACTTGGTCTGGCCTACATGGGATTCCAGACCCACAGCAATGTGTTTGACTCTTAAATGCCCTCTGAATTGGCCTAGCAAGCCACTCAGGTGTATCAAACCCCTACAACGTGTATGAGAAGGAACAAAACCAGAGGGACCACCAGGCACGACCTAGGCAATGGAAATGACAACGACAAACCCAGCCCTGTCGACCCTGCAAAGTCCACCTTACTAACATCTGGGGGCTTTTGCCAAAATAGGAAGAGCTGTCCCACAGATTAGTCAAGCAATAGCCTATACAGTCATGCTCATGGAATCATACCTTGCAGACAATGACCCAGACACCACCATCACCATCCCAGAGGTGGCGGCACAGTAGTACACAGTCGGGACGAAGTCGCCTTTGGAGTCCTCAACATTGACTCTGGATCCCATGACGTCTCATGGCATCAGGTCAAATATGGACAACGAAATCTCCTGCTGCTTACCACCTATCGCCCCTCCCCACCTCGGCTGATCAATCAGCGCTTCTCCATGTTGAACACCATTTGGAAGAAGCACTGAGGGTAGCAAGGGCACAAAATGCACTCTGGATGGGGACTTCAATGTCCATCACCAAAAGTGGCTCAGTAGCACACGTACTAATCGAGCTGGCCAAATCCTAAAGGACATAGCTGCTAGACTGGGTCTGCAGCAGGTGGTGAGGGAAACAACAAAAGGGAAAAACCTACTTACAAACATACGAATTAGGAGAAGCAGGCCATTCGGCCCCTCTAGCCTGCTCCACCATTCAATAAGATCATGGCTGAAATAAAAACAAGAAATGCTGAAAATACTCAGCAGGTCTGGCAGCACCTGTGGAGAGAGAAGCAGAGTTAACGTTTCAGGTCAGCGATCCAGCATCCATGGCTGACCTGTTTGCGTCTTGAACTCCACAATCCCATCTACCCCCGATAACCTTCGATTCCCTCGTTCACAATCTACCTGTTGCAGATGCATCTGCCCATGACAGTATTTGTAGGAGTGAAGTGGCCGGAATGACCACCGCACAGTCCTTGTGGAGACTGTAAGTCCTGTTTTCAGACTGAGTGTACCAATCAATCATTGTGTTGTGTGGCACTACCACTGTGCTAAATGGGATAGATTTCAAACAGATTGAGCAATGCAAAACTGGGCATCCATGAGACGCTGTGGGCCATCAGCAGCAGCAGAATTGTACTCAACCACAATCTGTAACTTCATGGCCCAGCATATCCCCCACTCCACCATTACCATCAAGCCGGAGGACCAACCCTGGTTCAATAAAGAGTGCAGGAGGGGCATGCCAGGAGCAGCACCAGGCATAGCTAAAAATGAGGTGTCAACCTAATGAAGCTACAACATAGGACTACTTGCATACCAAAAGGTGAAAGCAGCAAATAACAGACAAGGCTAAGCAATCCCACAGCTCGGCAGTCCTGCCACATACAATCATGAGCGATGGCGGGCAATTAAACAACTGACAGGAAGAGGTGGCTCCACAAACATCCCCATCATCAACAATGGGGGAGCCCAGCACATCAGTGCAAAAGATAGGGCTGAAGCATTTGCATCCATCTTCAGCCAGAAGTGCCGAGCGGATGATCCATCTCGGCCTCCTCCAGAGGTCCCCAGCATCACAATTAATAAATGTGGACTTAAAAAGCTAGCCTAATGGTGGCCATGAAACCATTGTCGATTGTTATGAAAACCCATTAGGTTCATTAATATCCTTTAGGGAAGGAAATCTGCTGTCTACGTGTGACTCCAGACCCACAGCAATGTGGTTGACTCTTACATGCCCTCTGAAATAGCCTAGCAAGCCACTCAGTTCAAGGGCAATTAGGAATGGGCAATAAATGCTGGCCTAGCCAGCGACACCTACATCCCACAAAAACAAAGAAAAGAGACTTCAACCAATCCGATACACTCCAGGTGATATCAAGAAATGGCTGAAGGCACTGGATACTGCAAAGGCCCTGACATTCTGGCAATGGTACTGAAAACATGTGCTCCAGAACTAGCTGCGCCCCTGGCCAAGCTGTTCCAGTACAGCTACAACACTGACATTTACCCGGCAATGTGGAAAATTGCCCAGGTATTTCCTGTACACAAAAAGCAGGACAAATCCAACCAAGCCAATTACCGCCCCATCAGTCTACTCTCGATCATCAGTAAAGTGATGGAAGGGATCATCGACAGAGCTATCAAGTGGCACTTGCTCAACAATAACCTGCACACTGACGCTTAGTTTGGGTTCCGCCAGGGCCACTCAGCTCCTGATCTCTTTACAGCCTTGGTACAAAGATGGACAAAACAACTGAACTCCAGAGGTGAGACAAGAGTGACTGCCCTGGACATCAAGGCAGCATTTGACCGAGTATGGCATCAAGGAGTCCTAGCAAAACTGGAGTGAATGGGAATCAGGAGGAAAACTCTCCGCTGGTTGGAGTTATATCTCGCACAAAGAAAGAAGGTTGTGGTTGTTGCAGGTCAATCATCTCAGTCCCAGGACACCACTGCAGGAGTTCCTCGGGATAGTGTCCGAGGCCAAACTATCTTCAGCTGCTTCAATGACCTTCCCTCCATCATAAGGTCAAAAGTGGGGATGTTCTCTGATGATTGCACAATGTTCAGCACTATTCACAACTCCTTTAGATACTGAAGCAGGCCATGTCCACATGCAACAAAGACCTGGACAATGTCCAGGCTTGGGCTGTTAAGTGACAAGTAACACTCACGCCACACAAGTGCCAGGCAATTACCATTACCAACAAGAGAGAATCTAACCATCTCCCCTTGATGTTCAATGGCATTACAATCGCTGAATCCCCCACTATCAACATCCTTTGGGGGGGGGTCACCATTGACCAGAAACTGAACTGGACCAGCCGCATAAACTCTGTGGCTACAAGAGCAGGTTAGAGGCTGGAAATTCTGCAGCAAGTAACTCACTTCCTGTCTCCCCAATGCCTGTCCACTATCTACAAGGCACAAGTCAGGAGTCTGATGGAATATTGGATGGGTGCAGCTCCAACAATACTCAAGAAGCTCGACAACATCTAGGACAAAGCAGCCCGCTTGACTGGCACCCCATCCACAAACATTCACTCCCTCCACCAACGCATAATGGCAGCAATGTGTACCATCTACAAGATGCACTGCAGCAACTCAAAGCTCCTTCAACAACACCTTCCAAACCCGCGACCTCTACCAACTAGAAGGACAAGGGCAGTAAATACATGGGAACACCAACACCTGCAAGTTCCCCTCCAAGCCACACACCATCCTGACTTGGAACTACATCGCCATTCCTTCACTGTCGCTGGGTCAAAATCCTGGAACTCCCTTCCTAACAGCACTGATGGAGTACCGACACCCCCAAGGACTGCAGCGGCTCAAGAAGGCAGCTCACCACCACCTTCTCAAGGGCATTTAGGGATGGGCAATAAATACTGTGATAGCCAGCGACACCCACATCCCCTGAATTAATTTTTAAAACTTTACTTGACAATGTGGGAAATTCCCAAGGTGTGCCGTGTCTAGAAAAAGCAGAACAAATCTAATCTGGCCAATTACCGCCCCATCAGTCTATTCTTGATCATTAGCAGAGCGGTGGAAGATGTTGTCGACTGTACTATCAAGTGGCACTTACTCAGCGATCACCTCCTCATCAAACCTCAGTTTGGGCTTCACCAGGGTCACTCGGCGCCTGATCTCATTATAGCCTTAGTCAAAACATGGATGAAACAGTTGAACTGCAGAAGCAAGGTAATAGTGCCCTTAACATAAGGCAGCATTTGACCGAGTGTGGCATCAAGGAGCCCTAGCAAAATTGATGACTTTGGGAATCGGGAGAAAACTCGCCACTGGTTGGAGTCATACCTAGCACAAAGGTAGATGGTTGTAGTTGTTGGAGGTCAATCACCTCAGCTCCAGGATATCACTGCAGGAGTTCCTCTTTGTAGTGTCCGAGGCCCAACCATCTTCAGCTCCTTCATCAATGATCTTCCTTCCATTATAAGGTCAGAAGTGGGGATGTTCGCTGATGATTGCACAACGTTCAGCACCATTCACAACTCCTCAGATGTAGACTTGGAACAATATCGCCATTCCTTCACTGTTGCTGGGTCAAAATCCTGAAACTGCCTCCCTAAAAGCATGGTGGGTGTATCCACACCACATGGACTGCAGCGGTTCAAGGAGGAGGCTCACCACCATCTTCTCAAAGGCAATTAGGAATGGCCAATAAATGCTGGCCTGGTCAGTGATGCACACATCCCATTAACGAATAAAAAGTCACGGTCTCAATGAATGGCAGAACTGGCTCGCGCAGCTGAAAGGAACAGGACTTGACCAATGTACCTCAAACAACTTTGCAAGCATCAAACTTTTAAAGTTTCTATCAAAAATCAGAAAGAAAACCAAAATAATTTACGCTGCCAAGGCAACATCAGCCATATTGATTTGATACCAAAAGAGGCCAAAAGTAAAGATTAAAACATTTGAAGCATCACCACAGGTCCAAGGAAGAGGCGCAAAATTACAAAGATAGTAACACATTAAATGAGTAAAACTGTGGGCAAATATGAGGCCATCAACTATGGATCTCAAAAGGATAGAGCAGCATACTTTCCACATGGTGAAAAGCTGGAAACAGAGGCTTGGGGCTCCAGGTACACAGATCATTAAAATGTCATGAACAGATACAAAATATAATTTAAAACGCTAATGGAATGATGGTCTTTATATCTAGGGCTACAATACAAGGGGGTAGAAGTCATGATTCAGCTATACAAAGCCCTGGTTGGATCACACTTTGAGCACCACACATTTGCAAGGATATAAATGACCTTGAAGGGAGTGCAGCGTAGCTTTACCAGATTGACACCTGGACTCCAAGGGTTAAATTACGAGGCAAGATTACACAACCTAACATTGCTTTTGACAGGATATCGCACACCTACATGATGGACGTGCTTTCCAAAATGGGGTTTGGGGAGGGAATCTGCAATTGGATCCAACTGCTCTACACAAACATCAGTAGCGCAGTCTCAATCAACGGGTGGGAATCTGAAAGTTTCCCGATCAAATCTGGAGTCAGACAGGGCTGTCCTCTCTCCCCGGTCTTGTTTGTTTGCTGTATTGAACCCTTTGCTGAGTCTATTAGGAAGGATGCGAGCATAAGAGGGGTGACAATCCCAGGCAGCGGAGGCACTCAGGTCAAAACCTCCCTGTACATGGATGACGTCGCCGTCTTCTGCTCGGATCCGCTGTCCGTGCGCAGACTGATGAGCATCTGCGACCAGTTCGAACTGGCCTCGGGAGCCAAAGTTAACCACGGCAAGAGCGAGGCAATGTTCTTTGGGAACTGGGCTGACCGATCCTTTGTCCCCTTCACCGTCAGGTCAGATTACCTGAAGGTGCTGGGGATATGGTTCGGAAGGGCCGGGGCGTGCACCAAAACATGGGAGGAGTGAGTAGCCAAGGTACGACAAAAGTTGGGCATGTGGGGGCAGCGATCTCTCTCCATTGTGGGTAAGAACCTGGTCATCAGGTGCGAGGCACTCACGTTGTTGCTCTACGTGGCGCAGGTCTGGCCCATACCCCACTCCTGCGCCGTGGCAGTCACCCGAGCCATTTTCCGCTTCGTCTGGGGATCTAAAATGGACCGGGTCCGGAGGGACACGATGTTCAAATCTCTGGACATGGGCGGGAAAAATGTACCCAATGTGGCCCTCATCCTGATGACCACCTTCGTGTGCGGCTGCATCAAGCTATGTGTAGATCCCCAGTACGCAAACTCCAAGTGTCACTACGTGCTGAGGTTCTATCTGTCCCCGGTGTTGCGAAGGATGGGCCTGGTCACATTGCCGCGGAACGCACCATGCAGTTGGGCGGCGCCGTACCACCTATCCTTCGTGGAGCAGTTTCTGCGGAAAAACACCTTTGACCACCGGTCCATCAGGCAGTGGTCTGCACGGAATGTCCTCAAGGCCCTACGGGAAAAGGAAACGGTGGATCCTGTCGGATGGTTCCCCGAGCAGACCGTCAAAGTCATTTGGCGGAATGCCTCATCACCAGAACTTTCAAACAAGCACCAAGACGTAGCTTGGCTGGTGGTGAGAAGGGCCCTCCCCGTCAGATCCTTCATGCACACCCGAAGTCTCGCCCCCTCCGCACAGTGCCCCCGCTTTGGCTGTGGTGGGGAAGAGACGGTCGCCCACCTCCTCCTGGAATGTGCCTTTGCAAAGCAGGTGTGGAAAGAGATGCAGTGGTTTTTGTCAAGGTTCATCCCAAGCAGCTCTGTAACACAGGAGTCTGTGCTCTACGGGCTGTTGCCAGGGACGCACACCGAGACAAACATCAACTGCTGCTGGAGGGCTATCAATTCGGTGAAAGACGCCCTTTGGTCTGCCCGAAACTTGCTGGTCTTCCAGCGCAAAGAGTTGTCCACCGCCGAATGTTGCAGACTGGCACATTCCAAGGTCCAGGACTACGTGCTGAGGGACGCACTAAAGCTTGGGGCAGCCGCAGCAAAGGCTCAATGGGGAAAGACCACAGTGTGAGGTTCCCCCACCAAGCTGGACTGAGGGGCTGGATCCATGGGAAACCCCTCGAACTGTATCGTTAATATTCTCAATTGCTGTAAATGTAAAACTGTAATTGACATGACAATTGTGAAACAGAAGGGTTGGGAAGAAACTCATGACAGTATTGAAAGAAACTGATCTCTTTTGCAATGTTTGTATTTTTTGGTGTGGTTTGGAAACTGTTTGGCAATGTAATTTTTACAGATTTTTATGAATAAAGTATATTTTGGAAATAAATAAAAAAATTCCCTGGAATTGAGAATGTTAAAAGGTGACTAGATCCAAGTTTTCAAGATATTAAGGGAACAGATAAGGTAGAGAGAGAAAACATTTCTGTTGGTTGGCGAGTCTGGAACTTGGGGCCATAATTTCGAAATTAGAGCCAGACCTTTCAGAAGTGAAATTAGGAACCATTTCTACACACAAAAGAGCAGCATAAATTTGAAACTCTATTCCACAAACAGCAATTGATGCTAGACCAATTGTAAATTTTAAATCAGAGATTGCTAAACTTTTATGCAAAGGTATTTTTATATTACTATATATAAGTGGTGTGTGCCCGTGCACACGTGTATGTGTGTGCACATATCTGCACGCGTACGTGCGCATGCATCTGTGCGGATATATATATATATATATATATATATATATATATATATATATATATACATACACACACACACACACACATACACACATGCCTGTGCATATGCACATGCCTGCAACAGCGAATGTACGCATGCATGTATGTGTATATAAACTATAAATATATAACATATCACATATACAATATATAATATGCAATCATATAGATATGGGGCAAAGACGAGAATATGGAATTAGGTTGCAGATCAGCCATGATCTCATTGAAAGGCATAACAGGCTTGAGGGGCTAAATGGGCTTCACCTGTCCCTGTGCTTCTGTGTTCACTATTCCAAACACTAACCTCAAAGCTTAATCACCATTAAATCCGAAGTTACCAAGTCACAGTTCAAATGGAACAAGCTCCAAGACAAGGCTTCTCTGTACAAAATAAAACCAAGCAGCAAACCACTGATTGTAAACTGCAAACAGATTTAATTGCACCATTGCAAAGGGGCCAACAGTAGAGTTCCAGGATCTCACGTGAGCCCTTCCTGCTCAGTGTCTCCTTTACCCAGTGAACCCTAATTTTCAGTTATCTCTTTTCACCTCCCAATATATTTCATGTGTACATGCAGCAGCTGAGAGCCACTACACACCAAAAAAAACCTCACATCCATACCCAGAACAAGACCAAATTTTCATAGCTCAGCTGTCTCTCAGCCAGCTTCCAGGAGCAGCCTGGATACAGATAAATCTATGGAGCCACGCACTTCACTAGTTCTAATTACTTAACGTTTACCAAGCAGTTGCTGGCTGTATATGGAGACAAAAAAATGGCAAGCCTCAATGCAGAAGAGAAAGATGATGGCACAACAACAAAAAAAATCCCATGTTATCTTAGATGTGCAATAATTTGTTGCATGCACTGGAGACACCAACCTAAACAGAGCTACTTTCACATGAGCCAACAGCAGTTTTAAACAGCTGTCAGCTTCATTTCACCAACAATACCAACGCCCTCAACTTTTCAAAACATCAAATAAAAATTGCACCAACACTACAACCATTGAAAAAAAATTAAACATCAGCACAACAAAACCAAAGACATTTCCAAATCAACTAATCATCAGACATTCTAGGACACACAAAACCTTCCTTCGATGACTGCATCCTCCAAAGAAATGCCATTAAACATTTACGGCACTAACATTTGTCAGCCATGATTCAGTGGTCTCGCTCTCACTTTTGAGTCAGAACTTTTGTGGGTTCAAGTCCTACTCCAAAAACCCCAGCATTTAATGTAGGCTGACACACTAGTGCACTACTGAGGGAGTGCTGCACTGTCAAAAGGCCATCTTTCAGATGAGGCACCATCTGCCTTCTCAGGTAGGCACAGGAGACCTATGCCACCATTTCTAAGACCAGGAGAATCTCCCCACTGCACCGGCCAACATTCATGCCCCAACCAACATCACTAAAAAAACAGATTATCTGGCCATTATCGCACTTCAAAAACTATTTAATTGACTGAAAAGCACTCAGATTTCCAGCAGTCATGAAAGGTGCTACATAAATGCAACTTTTTTTTTCACAATCTAGGAAACCACTCAACATACCAGTTTCCTTTTTAGTTTTAACACACAAAAGATGCACAATCCAATTATCTCATCACTCACCAAGTCTCCCTTGACATTTCTACACCTTCCTCTGCTGTATACAAACCAATACATTCAAAAAGGAAATCTTAGTACCTGCAAGGATTTGCAGAATCATTGTCACATCCGTATCACTTCTACATCCCAAAACAAAGTTCATGCCATTATTGGAAAGATCAAAAAGGAATATTTCCAAGTGCTTGGAAGCATTTAAACCAACATCAGGAGGGCAATTAGATTCAACTGTTCATATGGATCATTCTATTTAAATTCATAGTCTGTAGAAATTTAGGCAAAAGGGAAACAGGATGTTCTGATTTGGATCCAGGTCCTCATCAGGATGTCACAACAAGAACAGTTTTTTTTTAAACAAAGAGTGGTTGTAGGTAGTTTAAAAGACCAAGTAAAAAACTTGCTTTAAAAGCAAGAAACAGTCAGCCAAAGAAATGGAAACTTTACTCAACTCATGGTTTACTACTTAGAATGAACTCCCTCTCAAAAGATCAGTCATAATTTGGAAACAATTGAACACTGCAAACGAAAGACACCCAATCAGAAGTTGGCTGCACCTCTCTAGACTCAAGAATATAGCAGCAAAAACCATAATTTTAAATTCACTCAAGAATGTTACTGATTGGCAGGAAATTGGTTCAGAGACAGCCAGAGAACAAGGGGATACAAATTCATCGTTAAGTAGACCATACAGCCGCAACAGAGACCAACCCTAGCTGTCTATAGAATGAAAGCCCAAACCCAGTTTGAAGTTTCTCTCTGGCCCTGCTTTCATTTGCCATTGTGGTCACACAGCACTGAAACTAGGCTTTTTCAAATCACCTTTGGTGCTCACATTAAAAGTACTACGCCTATGAATTTAGGATCAATTCCAGATTGCAGACAAGAACCAGTGCTCATCAGGAAAAACATACCAGAGGAAAAGAAAACAAGTGCAAAAAACAAAATCTGAGCAGAAAACTTGGAATCCCTTCCAGCAGACAACATCATGCTTCCAGCATGCCAGCTTTGAACCTAAAGGGAAGAGGAGCCGAGCTACAACCGCGCAAAAATGAAGTAAAGATACCCTACCACTCGAGTCACCTGCCAGTTGCTCAGGCAATGTTACCTTGTAATATCAACGTGTGCACATGCTGAAGTGACTGCACCACACTAAAGCTGACAGAAACCTGTACTTTGCTAGAAATGCAAAACCAAAACTGGGCAAGCAGATTAATTTTGCAAGGTTTTGCTCCCACACTTATTCTAAAGATTGGTGGGTACTGTGTTCATCTGCTCACTCACATCTGCCCTTACGGTTACAGAAGGGGAATAATAATTTTACAACCTCTCATGACACGGACAAAGTAAAAAAGGTGCGTATCTCCCTCCTGCTGTTAGCTGTTCCTCTCACTATCTCTGCTTAAAATGAATTCAATCTGTTGGCACTGGCTGTTGTAGCAGAGGATCACTATTTCTGGACTGCGGAACAAAAATTTATCCCTAGCTTCCATCAGCACTTCTGAAAATATGAACAAATTAAATGGTTCAACATTTGTAATTAGCATTTCTTTTAAAACCAAGGTTTCTCCCACCCAGTAAAGAGATGCTGGCCTTTAGCCAGAGGGACAGGTAGATCTGGAAGGTTCAACAAAGTTTCCGCTGCCTGCTTCCCTGAAGCCAGTTGGACAGAGAAATAGAATGCATAGTAATCCTACAAGGTACAGCCCCAGCCCTGGTCATGCTAACAGTGGGAGGGGAGGGGGGGGAAAGAGAGAGCGCGAAAAAAAAAGAGCGCGAGAGAGAGAGAAAAAAAAAGCGCGAGAGAGAGAAAAGAGAGAGAGAGAGAGGAGAGAGAGAGAGAGAGAGAATAACTCATTGCAATTTTCATTCCTCTCCTTGAGATGCTGACTCTTGTGGTTCGGTTCCACTGTGCTGACCACCCTTCAGGAATACATCTAAGTGGCCATTGTTCATGTGAGGGCAGAGATCCCAACTATCTGCAGTTGAATTTGGGCATCGTGGAGGCATGGAATATTTACAACTGAGGCTGATCCTGCCCTAGTCCAACATCAAGAAGCATACTTTTTCCAACATAGGTCACTAGACCAGGAGCAGGAACCTTGGCTGATCTTTCCCTTCCCTAGCCCAGAGGTGCTCAAGCCACCCACAATACAATCACCACCCCAACTGATATTAACTAACTCAGCAGTAGGAATCGAACCTGAACCTGGACGTGTGACTCAGTATTATACCATCCACTGCCTTGACCAACTGATGTCCCTGAGTTGGCTGTTGGTGATGGCATGGGGAGGAGAGAGAAAGAAATATATATATATATATATATATAGCCATGTACCGTTGTTCCTGAGCATTGTCCAGTTACCTCAGCTAGAAAGTACAACCTTAGTATCACATCTGGCCCTAAACTGAGCTTCAAACTTCATCCTGTACACCAGCAAGACCATTTACAATACTGAATTCCTTCAGCTCTACTTTTACATCCATTGCTGCTGAAACCTCAATCACAGGTTTTGTCAACTCCAGGTCTGGACTTCAACGCCCTCTCTGCCAGCCTGCAAAGTGCCACCTTCCACAAGCTCTAACTCATCAAGTACACCACCACTCACTTCCTAGCTCCCATAAAGTCCTCACTTCTCACCTCAGCCTTCAAAACCTCTACAGGCTCCCCATCGCCCAGACAATTACAAGAGTCTCATGCCGGTCTATGAACCTTTCCATGGTCTTGCTCCACTCAGCTCCTACATCATTCTCAAGATCCATTCCTCAGCTCACATCCTTCGATTTTTTGACATGGACCTTCTTTACAACCCTCTTACCCTCCACTCCACTGGTAGCAGAACAGTCATCTCACTCACCCTAGCATGAACTCCCTTCCCCGCACTTTGCGACAAAGCCTCTTCAACAATCATCTCTTCAAATGCATCTTGAATCACCTCCCCACATCCTTCCACCAATTCCTGTTTGGTGTCTGAATCATTTCTCTTCTCTGCCACCCCTCCCCTATGAGGCACTTCAGGACATCTCACTACATTCATGTGTTATATAAATTGCTCTGACCTGTATGGCTCACTATCATACCACAGGGTCCATTTACCTACTGAGCCATCTGTGTACACAATGTAGTATGACAGATGTTACACATGCACAAGATCAAGAAAACTTCATGTTTTGCTTGCATTTTGAAAGACAGGGAAAAATTGGAATTGGCTGCAATGAAGATTTTCAAAGCATACAGGTTTACAAAGTCCAATCTGAGTTAGGGCAAATCAGATCACAGGATCGCTACAGCGCAGTAAGTGGTCATTTGGCCCATCGTGTCTGCACCGGATCTCCGAAAGAGCAATGTGCTTAGTGCCATTCCCCGCCTTCTCCCCGTAATCCTACACATTCTCCTTTTCATATAACAGTCTAATTCTCTTTTGAATGCTTCAATTGAACCTGCCTCCACCACTCACTCAGGCAGTGCATTCCAGACCTTAACCACTTGCAGCATGAAAAAGGTTTTCCTCGTGTCACTTTTGCTTCTCTTACTCATTACTTCAAAAATGTGCCCGCTCATTCTTGATCCTTTCATGAGCGGGAACAGTTTCTCCCTATCTACTCTGTTCAGGCCCCTCATGATTTTGAATACCTCCATCAAACCACATCTCAGCCTTCTCTTCTCCAAGGAAAACAGTCCCAACATCTCCAATCTATCCATGTAACTGAAGTTCCTCATCCCTGCAACCATTCTCACGGATGTTTTCTGTACTCTCTCCAATGCAGTCACATCTTTCCAAATGTGCAACGCCCAGAACTGGATGCAATACTCCAGCTGAGGCCAAACTAGTGTCTTATACAAGTTCAACATAACTTCCTTGCTCTTGTACTCTAAACCCCTATTAATAAAGCCCAGGATGCTGCATGCTTTATTAACCACTCTCTCAACCTGTCCTGCCACTCTCAATGACTTGCGCACATATACACCCAGGTCCCTCTGCTCCTATACCCCCTTTAGAATTGTACCCTTTATTCTATATTGTCTCTCCATTTTCTTCCTACCAAAATGAATCACTTCACATTTCTCGGCATTGAACTTCATCTGCCACTTATCTGTCCATTCCACCAACTTGTCTATGTCGTTTTGCAGTTCTACACTATCCTCCTCACAGTTCACAATGCTTCCAAGTTTCGTATCATCCACAAACTTTGAAATTGTGCCCTGTACACCAAGGTCTAGCTCATTAACATATTAGGAAAAGCAAGGGTCCCAAACTCTGACCTCTGGTAACTCCAATACAAACCTTCCTCCAGTCCAAAAAACATCCATTAACCACTGTTTTGTTTCCTGTCATTCAGCCAATTCTGTATCCATGTTGCTACCATCCCTTTTATTCCATGAGCGATAACTGATACAATGCCGCACAACAGACTTGTGAACAAACGCCTTTTGAAAGTCCATGTATGCCAAATCAACTGCATTGCCCTCATCAACCCTCTGTTACCTCCTCAAAAAATTCCAGCAAGTTAGTTAAACATGATTTTCCCTAAAGAAATCCATGCTGGCTTTCCTTAATTAACCCGCATTTGTCCATGTGACTATTAATTTTGTCCCGAATTATTTTTTCCAGAAGTTTCCCCACCACCTAAGTTAAACTGACTGGGCTGTAGTTGCTGGGCTTACCTTACACCCTTTTTTAAACAAGGGTGTAAACATTTGCAATTCTCCAGCCCTCTGGCACCACCCCCAAGTCTAAGGAAGACTTAAAAATTATGGCTGGTGCCTCCACGATTTCCACCCTCACTTCCCTCAGTATCCTTGGATGCATCTCATCCAGTCCTGGTGTTTTATCCACTTTAAGTACATGCAGCCTAACTAATAAGTCCTCCTAATCAATTTTAAACCCATCTAGTGTCTGAATTACCTCCTCTTTCACCATTGCCTGGGTTGCATCTTTCTTGCTGAAGACAGATGCCAAGTATTCATTTAATACCACAGCTACAACCTCTGCCTCCGTGCGTAAATCATCTTTATGGTCCCTAATCGGTCCCACTCCTTTTACCACCCTTTTACTATTTATATGTCTATAGAAAACTTTGCCTTTAATGTTAGATGCCAGTCTCTTTTCATGCTCTCTCTTTGCTTCTCTTATTTGTTTTTTCACTTTCCCTCTCGACCTTCTATATTCAGCCTGGTGCTCATTACTTTTTTCTAGCTGGGATCTGACAAACACACTTTTTCTTTTTTATTTTAATCTCTACCTCTTTTGCCATCCATGGAGCTCTGGATTTGTTTACCCTACCTTTGCCCTTCAAGGGAACATCCCTTGATTGTGCCAAACTATCTTTTCGTTGAAGGTAGCTCATTGTTCAGCTACTGTTTTTCCTGCCAACCTTTGACTCCAATTTATTCGCCCCAGCTCTGTTGTTACCCCATTGAAGTTGGCTTTCCCCCAGTTAATTATTCTTAGCCTGGATTGCTCTTTGTCCTTTTCCATAGTCAGCCTAAACCTTGTGATATTATGATCACTGTCCCCTAAATGATCTCACACTGATACTCGATTCACTTGGCCCACCTCATCCCCAAGAAGCAGGTATAGCAGTGCCTCCTTTCTTGTTGGACAAGAAACATAATGTTGAAAATTTTCCTGAACACAATCTAGGAACTTTTGCCCCTCACTACCCTTTACACTACTATTATCCCAGCCGATGTTTGGATAATTGAAGTCCCCCATTATAACTACCCTATAATTTTGGCACCTCTCTAATTTCCTTGCAAATTTGTTCCTCCACGTCCTTCCCACAAGTTGATGGCCCATAGACAACAGAGTAATGTAACTGCACCATTTTTCTGTTCCTCAGCTCTAGCCAAATTGATTCTGTCCTCGACCGCTCTAGGACATTCTTTTTCTTCAGCACTGCAATGCTCTCCTTAATCAATACTGCCACCCCTCCCCCTTTTTCCCTTTCCTATCTTTCCTGAACACACCTTGTATCCAGGAATATTCAATGCCAGCTATTCAAGTTCTGTTTTGGCGCAACTCCACAGGGTGTACCATTCTTGCTGCCTGTCAATATAAGCAGGATTGATAAAGTGCATTTCACCTCACAGTGCTTACCAAGTTCACCTATACTATGCACGAGCGACCTCCACATATAACCCCACACCTGTAACACACACCACAATCTACTTCAGTTGAAATCATCATCATCATGAAAGCAATATTAGTATGTGGCACACAAGCAAACCACGACAGGCAGAGTTGTGAAGCTATCCCAACTGAATTGGATGAAACTAGATTGAGCCAAACAGTGGGCAGCTCATTTTACAAGACTGGGTCAGTGTACAGACACTCCATGAGCAATGGATTGAAAGATTCTTCTCTCCTGTCCCTGCCTGGAAAGTGTCCACCAACTTGCGCATTGTATGACTTTTGAATGACAACCATTTTGTTATGTATGCCTGTCCCTGCTGAGACTTGACTGGTTCCTCAATAAAATTATTTATCCACGATTTCAAACTTCACACATTCAAAAAATCACACAACATAGCAGACACATCGAGATCCTATGATCATAGCAGCAATGGAACTTGACATTAAATGCATCTTTATGGAATTTAACAAGATTAAGATGGCTAAATGTTACAACCAGCAGGAAGGCAGAGTATGAAATAAAATGGTAAGTGCATCACCACCAGCTACAGTTTGGTGCAGAGTCTCAATAGAAGTCTGAGAAATTCAAAGCACTAGCACTGCATCATAATGCAACTTTGCAAACCAAACGGAGAAGAGGGGTGGAGGGAGGGCAGACAGGCAGAGGGGAAAGAGGACAGAAATTAATGTGCATCGAGAAAATATATTTGCTGCCTCCACCGGCTCCCCCCCCACCCCATGTAAATTGTACAAAAAGCTCAGAACAGTCAGATGTGTTCAATGGGATCACACACAAGTGCCTTCCCCTTTTTAAAAAACGCATTTATATTTTTTTAAATTCTCATTTTGAAAACTGCAAATTCATGTAAATATTGTCAATCAGAAAATTGCTCTCAGTCCTCAAAATGTTCATGCAAAAAACCTTACAAAGTTTGGCTCCCCTCGTAACAACGCGGCTGTTTTTCCAAAGACAAAAGGTGGTATTCTTTCAACTTTACTGACAACACTTGAGGCTACAAAGTTGGTGCTGAAATAAAACACATTGTTAGATGCTGTCAGTCAATTCCCTTGGCAACCCCTGGCCCTGCTCATGCCCTTTTCGCAAAAGCAGAATCAGATGACAGATCGAGTACCAAGTAGCTGCATGTGTCAGCAAGATGGAATGAACAACCCGCGTGAGCTATGAAGTTGCAGAATCGTCTAGTGGCAACAGCCCACCCCAGCAGGAAGCTGTCCTAGGATCCACATTCACCACCTCCCTGGAACTGTCCTCATTTGCCAGTCCTCCAGCGAAGCAATCATTCATCCATACAACAATCCCCCTATTCCCTTTCTGTCCCCTTCCTCTGTGCTCACCCACACCCACCCTCCATAAACTCACCCATACTAAGCAAACTGCTGTGCATCTCAAACTACTGACATACACAGGATCCCTATGCCAGACAACACAGTGGAGTAGACAAACATGCACAGCATCCTTGCACCTAAATATATTACTTCAAGATTAACTAAACAAGAAACACACAGCTGGGATCCTCCTTGACCTGCAGTTTATACAAGTTAGAAAAATAAATTGCAGGTTAGAAACATTGGTAAGATTTTCTCAAGCATGTGGATACTCCTGGAGTTCAATTTCTTTGTTCAAACTATTTAGAAACAAGGTCCCTTTCCCCAGGTTTTTCAGTGCTCTGCCCAATGTGCATCGGTACCTTCCCGCTTTGTTTACCTCATATTCTATCACTGGTCATTGCTGAGCCCAATCTTGACCAAGGTGATGGAATGGGGTACAACAGTCATCAATGTTTCTAGGTTAGGGAACAACTATAATCTCTTCTGATTGCTATCCAACAACCTTGCTGGAAAGTGCACAAATGGCAGCACTAAAAGAGGGTACGATCGGGCTGATTTGCGACGGTTCCCACCATTGAATAACCTGCTTATGATCACAGTCAAAGCTCAACACGTTAGGAATAATCAACTGCCTTCCCTCTGTAATAGGTCAGCTGTTTAATGCAAGCAAGCTATAAACCTAGAAAGGTCCCAGGCTTTACCTCTAATCTATTCCAAATTAACTGTTCTCACCTGGAGTGACAGTAGGGGGTAATACAATTGAGGGGAGATGGTGGTGTAATGGTAATGTCACTAGACTAGTAACCCAAAGCCCCAGGCTAATGCTCTGGGGACATGGGTTTGAACCCCACCATGGCAGATGGTGAAATTTGAATTCAATAATAAATCTAGAATTTAAAAAAGCTAGTCGAGTGGTGATCATGAAAATATTGTCGATTGTTGTAAAAACCCACCTGGTTCACCAATGTCCTTTAGGGAAGAAAATCTGCTGTCCTTACCTGGTCTGGTCTACATATGACTCCAGACCCACAGCAATTGGATGACTCTTAAATGCCCTCTGAAATGGCCGAGCAAGCCACTGAGTTGCATCTAACCGCTAAAAAGTCAACACGGAATGAAACCAGACGGACCATCCAGCATCAACCTCAGCACTGGAAACGCCAACGCCAAACCCAGTCCCGTCGACCCTGCAAAGTTCTCCTTACTAGCATCTGGGGACTTGTGCCAAAGTTGGGAGAGCTGTCCCACAGACCAGTCAAGCAACAGCCTGACAGTCATACTCACGAAATCATACCTTACAGACAATGTCCCAGACACTGCCATCACCAGGTATGTCCTGTACCACCAGCAGGACAGACCCACAACAGGTGGTGGCACAGTGGTATACGGTCAGGAGGGCGTTGTCCTGGGAGTCCTCAACATTGACTCCAGACCCCATGAAGTCTCACGTCATCAGGTCAAACATGGGCAAGGAAACCTCCTGCCGACGAACACCCTCAATTGATGAATCAGTACTCCATGTTGAACAGCACTTGAAGGAAGCCACTGAGGGTGGCAAGGGCGCAGAATGCACTCTCGGTGACGTACTTCAATGTCCATCACCAACAGTGGCTCAGTAGTACCATTACTGACCGAGCACTAAAGGACATAGCTGCGAGACTGGGTCTACAGCAGCTGCTGAGGGAACCAAGAGGGAAAAACATACTTGACCTCATCCTCATCAATCTACCTGCCGCAGATGCATCTGTCCATGACAGTATTGGCAGGAGTGACCACCGCACAGTCCTTATGGAGACAAAATCCCATCTTCACATTGAGGATACCCTCCATCGTGTCGTGTGGCACTACTACTGTACTAAACGGGATAGATTTCGAAATGATCTAGCAATGCAAAGACCATCAGCAGCAGCAGAACTGTACTCAACCACAATCCGTAACCTTGTGGCCCGGCATATCCCCCACTCCAACATTACCATCAAGCCGGGGGATCAACCCTGGTTCAATGAAGAGTGCAGGAGGCCATGCCAGGAGCACCACAAGGCATACCCAAGAATGAGGTGTCAACCTGGTGAAGCTACAACCCAGGAGTACTTGCATGTCAAACAGCATAAGCAGCACGCGATAGACAGAGCTAAGCGATCCCACAACCAACAGATCAGATCTAAGCTCTGCAGTCCTGTCACATCCAGTCGTGAATGGTGGTGGACAATTAAACAACTAAATGGATGAGGTGGCTCCATAAATATCCCCATCCTCAATGATGAGGGAGCCCAGCACATCAGTGCAAAAGATAAGGCTGAAGCATTTGCAACAATCTTCAGCCAGAAGTGCCGAGTTGATGATCCATCTCGGCCTCCTCCCGAGGTCCGCAGCATCACAGATGCCAGTCTTCAGCCAATCCCATTCACTCCACGTGATGTCAAGAAATGGCCGAAGGCACTGGATACTGCAAAGGCTATGGGCCCGGACAACATTCTGGCAACAGTGCTGAAGACTTGTGCTCCAGAACTAGCCACGCCCTTAGCCAAGCTGTTCCAGTACAGCTACAACAATGGCATGCACCCGGCAATGTGGAAAATTGCCCGGGTCTTCCCTTTGCACAAAAAAGCAGGACAAATCCAACCCAGCCAATACTGCCCCATCAGTCTAATCTCGATCATCAGCAAAGTGATGGAAGGGGTCATCAACAGTGCTATCAAGCAGCACTTGCTCAGCAATAACCTGCTCACTGACACTCAGTTTGGGTTCCGCCAGGGCCACTCAGCTTCCGACCTCATTACAGCCTTGGTTCAAACATGGACAAAAGAGCTAAACTCCAGATGTGAGGCGAGAGCGACTGCCCTTGACATCAAGGCAGCATGTGACCAAGTATGGCATCAAGAAACCCTAGCAAAATTGGAGTCAATGGGAATCAGGGAAAACTCTCCACTGGTTGGAGTCAGACCTAGCACAAAGGAAGGTGGTTGTGGTCAATCATTGCAGTCCCAGGACATCACTGCAACAGTTCCTCAGGTTAGTGTCCTAGGCCAAACCATCTTCAGCTGCTTCATTAATGACCTCCCCTCCATCATAAGGTCAGAAGTGGGGATGTTTGCTGATGATTGCACAATGTTCAGCACCATTCATGACCTCAGATACTGAAGCAGTCCATGTCATACGCAGCAAGTCCTGGACAATATCCAGGCTTGGGCTGATAAGTGGCAAGTAACATCCACGCCACACAAGTGCCGGGCAACGACCATCTCAAACAAGAGAGAATCTAACCATTTCCCCTTGACGCTCAATTGTATTACCATTGCTGAATCCCCATCAACATCCTGGGGGTCATCACTGACCAGAAACTGAACTGGACCAGCCACATAAATGCTGTGGCTACAAGAGCAGATCAGAGGCTGGGGATTCTGCGGCAAGTAACTCACCTCCTGTCCCCCTTAATGCCTGTCCACCAACTACAAGGCACAAGTCAGGACTGTGATGGAATACTCTCCACTTGACTGGATGAGTGCAGCTCCAACACTCAAGAAGCTCGATACCATCCAGGACAAAGCAGCCCGCTTGATTGGCACCCCATCCATCACCTTAAATATTCACTCCCTCCGCCGCCGACACACAGTGGCAGCAGTGTGTACCATCTACAAGATGCACTGCAGCAAACCACCATGGCTCCTTCAGCAGCACCCCCCAAACCTGTGACCTCTACCACCTTGATGAGCGAGGGCAGCAGATGCATGGGAACACCATCACCTGCAAGTTCCTCTCCAAGACATCCTGACTTGAAACTACATTGCCGTTCCTTCACTGTCAGGTCAAAATCCTGGAAGACCTTTCCTAACAGCACTGAGTGTACCTACTCCTCAAGGACTGCAGCGGTTCAAGGCAGCAGCTCACCACCACCGTCTCAAAGGCAATTAGGGATGGGCAACAAATGCTGTCCCAGCTCACATCCCAAAATTGAATTTAAAAAATTGTCCTAGGTATCCACTTTTGACTGCTATGCAGCAACTTACAGGAGTGCACAAGCAGATCTCCAGCAATGATTGGATTGAGATTGGCTGCGACATTCCCCAGTCGTCCAATTGCCTGCCAACACTCATCCATTTAAGCTCACAAGAGAAAGGTCTTTTGGGTGAAACAGTGGAAACCAATGGACTGTCATGGAACTATACCTGTCCAAGTAGTCAAAGACTTTGTTTGGGTGGGGGGGGGGGCGGGGGGGGGAAAAGAGATGAGAACTAGCAGAAAAAGGTGGGCAAAAAATATCCACTTGAGTGAGGTACCAGAGCACTACAGGTACCACATTCCAACTTGGGTCCATGCCTTTGGCAGAAGAGGGGGAGAAAAGTGTGAAATTTAAAAAACACAGTACAGATGTATTATACGGGGATCCAGCCATACCAGAGGGAGGCTGCAGCATCAACAGATGCCAACTGTACTGGCCAACATTACCCAACACACTGGCATGCACTGAGGGTCTTTTGTGAAAGGCAGTATATAGTTGTCTCACTGGCACACATTCATGGCTTTGCGGACATTATATTTTTTTTGCAAGAGCACCAAGTGAGATATTTGTCCAATGGGGGCAGCAGAGCCAAGCCAGTCCTGTCTGTGGTCCAGAACCGTGGCCAATTTTTTCCCTCCCTAGCTCAGGGGCATAGAGGCCAAAGGTACAGATTACTGCATGTTTAAAACTAATATTACACTTTGTGAAAGACGCACACTGTTTCAACAATGCAGTGTTTGTATGGACCCCACCTGTAACTTAAGCCCTTCATAATCCACACCTGAGAGTGGGGCACACCCCCTTCCTCTAGTTTGTGAGGTAGCCTGTGTATACACAAATATTTCAATTCCGTACACAGCAGCAAACTATCTGTGCTAACTTAAAGCATAATTAACTCCAGCATTACAATCTTCCCACAATTATAATTGGTCTGGAATATTTATTCCCCAGCTCTAGAACCAAGCAAGCTTTACATAATTATCAATGTCTTGCACACAATAATTCAGATTGTAGCATTCTCAATATCTCAAAGGGTCAATGCAACCATGGTACGGCACTGAACCATGCAGTACACAAAAGTCTCCAATTTAATCTTGCATATGTGATGAGTGGGCTCATCTTAGCCAGGACAGAACAGCGTGTGATTAGTTCCCTTGGCAAAGAGTGGGATGATGGGGTGGAAGGGAAGGGAATATGGCTCCTACTAGCTATCAAGAAACACTACCAACTCTGGAATGTGAGTTCATGCAGGCTCAGCTGTGACACCAACACCATCACCAACCCCCCTACAATCAAAACAGCCAGTGACTCACTGCAACAAGGTTCTGGAGAGCTGCCAGACCTTTAGACACCTCCATGAGAGGAAATAGTAGCTGGAAAAAATAGATGCAATAGGTGCCTACAATTCTCTACAAAGGCTGAACAATCTTAGACTACATATTAACTTGCAAAGTGCATAAAGACCTTGGACCTTGGATGTACCTGAAGTGGCAACGCACAAGCCTCAGATCCCATTTAAACCAAATATTTATTCATGTATGAAAGCAACAGATATTCAAATTTACGTGATACAAAACCAAATCAAACAAATGCCAAGAGTATCTCCAAAAACAACCTCTTGTATTTATATAGCACCTTTCATATATTAAAACATGCCACGGTTCTTTACAGTCTTCTCTGTGGCCTTGAGATCACAGGCAAAGGTTTGAGTGGTTCCTGGGTACAATATGAATCTGTAAAATTCAAGATACATCACAAATACACAGATATACATCAATCTGTCCACAGACCAGCACAACTGTATCAAGCATTATGCTCATCTCTGTCAGGCAGTCTGCTCAACTAAATTCTGGGCAGGCAAAATACATTCCTCCTCATCCCAGACTCCCTCCATTCATCATTTCCCTCTGCCCATGTCTCTTGCTCTCAGCAGCTTCTCTACTGGGAAGGAATTTTAAAATTGAAGCGACGCACTTGAAAAATGTAGAATCTGTGGACAGTGTGTATTCTGTACACTTTATTCTGAGCTTTAATCTTCAGTGAACCAACAGCTCTTCTCTCTGTGTACTACAAATAATAACCAGAAGCAGTGAATATTTTCTCACATTTTGACCAAACCCCTCTAGTGAGACAGCCAGTTTGTGCCCAATTCGGGATAATTTTATACTCTGTGCCAATGCTCTGTACACACTATGAACCATGTCTCATGTTATAACCACCTCTTACAACTAATACAGATTTTCATCCCAGGATCCGGTCTGAGTTTGACAGACTTGAACAGTTAGTAAATATCTCACCCACTTCACCACCCAGTCCTTCAAAAAAGCTTCATTTAAAGGGTTCTGCAAGGATTAACACTCTGGCGTGGATATGCTTTCCCAAAACATTCAGAAGGGTGATATCATGTCCAAGACCAAGAAAACAATTTTGCCACCGTATTGAACTATTGCTTTATCTTTACCCACAACTATCTCCTTAGTCTCTGGTGTCAAGTTACATGATATGAACCCAATGAACTAACCCTGGAATATTTTTATCCAGAGAACCAAAGATCCCATGCATCCGCTAGAAATTAGATTTTTTTTAAAAATCAGAACAGTTCCCTCAAAGGCACATTGGGATGTGCAGAAATGCCCAAATTTTCATACCTGCACACTGCTGAGTTAACTGGTTTCAGCCATGGTAACAAAAGAGCAATTACTACCTCCATATCCCCAAGCTGAAGTGTGGGGTGGGGGGTTAAGGAATGGTGGAGATGTGTAAATAAAGAGCCTAAATTCCTAATCCTGATCCCTATGCACTGACCCCTCTGTTAGAAATTACACATGGGAACATCGAATGAGGACAGGATCCAGTTGGGTTAATACACGCCCCAGTTAAATAGCTCTGTGACACTCAGCATCAAGAGCTACAAGTGAAGGAAGGCAAATTTGGACAAGGTACCAATGTCCAGGAGCCAGGGACTTCAACACCTTCAAGAAAGAGAAAAGTTAGGAAAAACACAATCAAAGCTGTGCAAAAAAGCAGCAAAAGGTGAGAAGCAATTGCACCCAAATTATAATAACTGCAGACAAGCTCAAAAATCACCAATCACCATTTGTACCATGCAAGTTTATCCGGTTAGCCACTGATACACCTGCTGCTAACTTGGTTCCGAGGACAAGGTCACCTCTATTTTGCTGACTTGAAGTACTCCTGGCACCCAAAGCTGTACTAGCTGCAGGAGGCAAATATAAGCAACAAGAAACTTCCCTGCTTTACCAACAACCAACAGATAGATTAAGCAAGACAACAATTTACATCAACCTGCGAAGAGCTGCTCCATGAAATATCAAATTACTTTATGCAGCCGTGTAGAATATTAATCCAAACAAGATTGCATTTATGACAAGGTTTTCTCCTTGAACCACAAACTTCTTTTCTCATTTCGATGGACTTTTATGCTTTTGTTTTCGTACTTCCGATTTACTAGACTGTTTATAGATAGGGAAGCTTCCTGTCCACAATTCCATCATCACTTCACTGCGAATACAAAGGAACCACTTAATTTTCAAGGGCCTGGTCTCCAGCATCAAGGAACATCCCAAAGATAATTTACATCTTATTTTTGGGATAAGCTCGAGAAGAGAAAAGCACTTTTATAAACTTAAGAAAAGTAGCAGTTCAATTGATTTTGCTACACAGCAAAATTTTTCACCGACAATTGGATATTCTCTCTCCTCTAAATATATCACAAATCAATATATCCTCTATAATTAATCAACAGATCCAATCCTACATGGACATTTCTAGTATTTACCACCTGCCGATTTCTCAGTTAATGGTCTTCTAGATTAAACAGAAGGTATTCATTTGTAGGGTATTTCTGTTCCTCTTTGCAAATGCAAAGGCACCAAATACTGGAGCTTGCAATTATTTGGAGCCTTAGTTTTCCCTCTTCATACAGTGTTTACTATTGACAAGAACCAGAAACTCATGCTGAATGACATATTCACGCTCAGAAACCTGCCACCCATTTATACAAATTATCACTTCACAAATAGGAAAATGGTTAGCAGGGTGTTCTGGCAATTCCTTTCTATGAGCAGAGACTGACTGAAAAACAATCCAAAAGCACAATTAAGGTTTACTTCAGTTATTTACACTGGCAAATTGAAGGAACAGGTGTTGATGGCGTCACAGAACTGTTTTTTTTTCCTTCTCTGGGGCAGTGTACCTATAAGACAGAGAGAGAAGTTTTAGATTTCGGAGAAGAGTGTGCCACAGCTGCACCTGTTACCTAGGCAACAGGAGAGTGAGGTGGTCACATGGTGTAATGTTTCAATTTAACTATATAAAAACCAGCTAAAACCAGTTTTGAGAGACACCACATGCTTACTGGAGGAAGGAACTGTCTATTTCTCTCAGCAGAAATTCTACAATGAGCTACAGGCCATGTGAATTGCCTAAGGAGGGAAAAACCCTTTGAAGAGACCATTCTTAAATGCTGGAGGTAGCAAAATTCCTTTTCTTCACTTCCAATCCAAGAAGTCTTTGCTTCAAGATTGAACCTCGCTTGACTGTGTTGTCTTGAATGTGCCGGTTTTAAAATCCGAGTGGACCCATTGCTATAACTCCTTGTTTAAAGAACTGTTTGACATTTGCTGCAGCCGAAGTGCTTTGAATGCCTATCAAGAAAAGTCTGTTTCATCAAATCCGCATAGAGACTTTGAGTGGCACTGATTATTTTTACACTAGGATACCTCACCCATCAGGAACGTAACCCACAAAGACTTATAACCCAGTTATTTATTTATTCTTAAGAAACAGCTAATTTTTTAAAAATCGTTTTTCTTAAAAACTGGTTAATCATTGATCTTTGAGTGAGAGAGAGAGAGAATAGGGGAGTTAGGTTAAAATAAGTTATACGGTCTTCAGACATAGGTTTATCTTAATAGTGTTTAAGATTTAGTTTTTAATAAATAGTCAATTTGTTGTTGTCCAAAGATACCTGGCTTAGTCTGTTTTATTCTGGGGGTTACTAGAATGTTTAGTTTGGCTGTTTTCCGGTTAGATGGGAAAACTTAAATAATATGCTGCGATCTCTGGATTGATGGGAGTGAACAGACAGTGCATTGCTCCCGCCTCAGTCGTAACAGTGGGAAAAGTGGGGCTTTTAGTTTTAGATCTGAACCCACACCAGGTGTAAACATCCTCTTCATCGCTCCAAACTGCGCTAAGGAAGATTCTGGGCCAAGCTGGAAATTGGGAGCTCACGCATTTATCAGAGAGAGCAAGCAAAAAAACAAAGTTCATCTAAATTAACAGGGCAGACATTTTTATAATAAAGGATGGGGTCTAATTGCTTCACTTAGCAAAAGAGAAAAACCAGAAAAATGTGCAAGTTCCACCACCATCCCACTGCACCAACCACCCCACACAACCCCCACCTTGACATCTAGATTGACTTTTTGTTTCTCCCAGGAGATTGCATGGCTGGCAGGTATGCGGATAATCAAGATGGGCTTCATGGCATGTCTAAGTGGCACCATTATGGTATGGGGCAGGCTTGATGGACAATTGATCTTTTCCTATCTGTTGTTTTTGTACAGTTGTAATAGGTTAACACCGAATTAGAAATAACTCGTAAGGACAACATACAGACAGCCCTGCAGCAAACTCTGAAGAGCTTTTTAAAGAAAAATGTCATTATATAAACTTAGAAGCATTTACTCTGCATATTTTATGCTTTGGAACAAATATTAATAACTTGCATTTACATATTGCGCCTTTAACGTAGAAAGATGCCCAAAGCTACTTCACAGAGGCATAACTAGACAAAACTGGATGGAGGAACTATTAGGAGGTGTCGAAAACCTTGTTCAGAGATGGGTTTTTAAGTAGGAGAGTAAGGTTGTGGGGTTCAGGGAAGGAATTCCAAAGGATGGGTCTGGACAACTGAACACATTTCTGCCAATGGCAGGGAAAAAAGATAAAGAATTAAGCCAGAGGCAGAGAAATGGAGATTTCTTGGGAGTGGTGGAGGGAGGGGGTATGAGGTCACATAGATAATGAGGAGGAAGGCCATGACGAGATTTGAACAGAGGAATGAGAATTTTAAATTGGAGGTTTTGAAGGGCCAAGAGCCAAATTCAGTGAGGAAGGCTGGAGTGATGAGTGAATGAGTTAGAATACAGGCCAAGTTTTGGCTGAATTGATGGTTACAGAGCATGGAGAACAAGAGGCTAGACAGAAGATTAGAATAGTTATGTCTGGAGATGTCAAAAGCATTCTTGAGAGTTTAAGCAGAAGTTTGATGTTACGCAGTTGAAAGTCAGCCATCTTTGTGATGGAGATGTTATATAGTTGGATGCTCAGCTCAAATAGAATGTCATGGCTGCAAAGAGGCTGATACAAACCTAACACTGACAGGGGAGGGAAATGGAATTGATGACAATAGCACAGAGTTTGTGGCGGGGGCCAAAGATGATATCTTTGGTCTTCCCAATATTGAATTGGAGGAAGCTATGGCTCAGCTGGCACTAGACAAGCTGTTTAGCAAAACAGAGGCAGTAGAAGAATTGAGAAGTGATGGTGGAGATATAGAACCAAGTATCAGTGTACATGTGGAAGCTAACCTCATGTCTGCGGCTGATGTCACAAGGGGCAGCACGTAGATGAAGTCATCAAGGGGGCCCAAGGTAAATCTTTGAGGCAATGTGCAAGGGCCAGGAAAGAAGCCATTGCCGGTGATGCTCTGGCTATGATAGATAAAAGGGGCACCAAGCTGGACAACAGAGGAAAGGCATTGGAAGAGTGTGGTACAATTGATTGTGTGAAAGGTTGCAGAGAGTTCAAGGAATGAAAGTGCATCATGATCACTCTAACAATTGACGCAATTTGTGACTTAAAGAGGCAGTTTCAGTGCTGTGGCAAGAGAAGAAACCTGATGAAGAAACTTAAATATGGAGTTGCAGAAAAGATGGCCATGGGTTTGGAAGGCAACACATTCAACAGTTGTGGACAAGAAAGGCAAGAACAAAGGGGTTGAAGGTTAGCTTTGTGAAGAGGGTGGGTCAGCTATTTTAAAAAGGAGAGGGAACTATTTTACAAAGTCAGCTAGCGTGGGGCCAAGAAGGGAAGTTGGATGGCCTACATTCTGTGGGTTTAAGGGAGCAGATGGTGGAACTCATGGACAAAATCAGTTTGGAGACAGAATGAGAGAAGATAGGAAAGAAACTAGAGAAGAACTCAGCGTCAGGGATAGGACAAACGAAAGCTTTAGATCCACCACTGACTGCTGTGCCTTCAGTTGCTCAGCCCCCAAGCTCTGGATTTCAATCCCTAAACTTCACTTCCTCTCTTTCCTCCTTTACGATGCTCCTTAAAACCTACCTCTTTGACAAGGCTACTGGTGTTACAAACGCTGGACTTTGTAACATGATTATGTTTGAAAAACTGTGATTTTTACAAGTTTAAGATGGAGTCCTAGAAGTCAGGTGACCTCATCCACTCTGCTTAAGGACAAGACAGAAATCTTGGTTACCAGGACAACAGAGAGCACAGATCAAAGACTTTTTTTTTTGAAAAACAGGAGTATAACACCTGAAGAACAACGGGTTTCACCCTCCCAGACTTTCGGATCATTAACAAGGAGCCAGTGATTCTGAGGATGCTAATGTATGTGGCAGCTGTTAACACCTGGAAGCAATGGAAGCCCCAGGTGTGCTGCTGAAACCAGACTTCTTGACTTTGCATACTGGAAAAGGACAATGAGCTATCATCTTGATTCCAGATAAATTTAAATCTATTTTCTGATGGCAGACAGGCTCTACGAAAGGAAACAAGCAGTGGGAGAAGGCTGCAAAGAAAGGAAGACAACCAGCAGTAGCAGCCTCAAGGGAGAGAGGGAGAACACCTGCTCTCAGAGAACATTGATACAGCAAAAAGTTACAGAGACCACCTAGAAGAATAAGAGCAGCAGATGCATGGGAACACCACCACCTGCGAGTTCCCCTCCAACCCTCACAACATCCCGACTTGGAACTATATCACCATTCCTTCACTGCCACTGGGTCAAAATCCTGGAACTCCCTAAAAGCACAACGAGTGTGCCTACCCAACTTGGACTGCAGCGGTTCAAGGCGGCATCTCACATTCTCAAGGGCAATTAGAGATGGGCAATGAATGCTGTCCGAACCAGTGATGCCCATATCCCACGAACGAATAAAAAAATGACGTGCACCTGTTTTGAAAGTTGAGGTTTGCAGTGAAATAAAAGCCCAACATGATCACCCGGAATTGCCTTATTCACAGACATCCAGATCAAAAGTGCTTGGACAAGTGACTTTGACTGTGAGGTAGTTCAATCTGAAGCCAGGGTGTTAAATTTGAACAAAGGAAATTAAGACGGTATGAGGGGCAAATAGGCTGAGGTGGATTGGGAAAATACATTAAAAAGGTATGACAGTACATAGGTAATGGATAGTCTTTAAAGAAATATTATAGTTTACAGCAACATTACATTCCTTCAAAGCACAAAAACCCCAAAAGAAATGAGTCAATCATGGCTAACAAAGGAAGTTAAGGATTGTATAAGATTAAAAGAAAAGGCCTATAGAGTTGCCAGAAATAGTAGTAAACCTGAGGATGGGAGGATTTTAGAATACAGCAAAAGGAGGACCTAGAAACTGATAGGGAGAATAGAATATGAATGTAAACTAATAAAAAAATGTAAATGCTTCTACAGGTACGTAAAAAGGAAACATTTGGCTAAGACAAATGTGGGTCCATTACAGGCAGAGTCAGGAGAATTTATAATAGGTAAGAGAGAAATGGCAGAGAAGCTTCACTGAGGAAAATATAAGATATCCCCCAGAATTAGAGATCCAAGGTGTTTAAATAGGCAGATATCCATTCACCAGAATCAGGAAGCTGGTGATAGTCTCTGATCCACAACTGTTTTATTTTCAATTCACATTTCAGTCCAAATATTAGTTCCCACTTTTCCTTTTGGACTAACTCTCTGTCCAGCTGGGGAAAAACCCAGCCCTTAAATACTAACTGCGATGAGCATCACCTGCTCACTATTAACACTGAATTAAGTCCTGTTTAGTAAAAGGGACCAGCATTTTCAATATAGTCACAAGGGACTAGGGAGAATGAGGAATTGAAGGAAATTAGTATTAATAAGAAGGTTGTATTAGAGAAATTAATGGGGCTAAAGGGTGATAAGTCCCCAGGATCTGATTTTCAACACTCTGAGATGTAGACCGAGGGAGTTATGGAGATAGTGGATACGTTGGCGATCATCTTCCAAAATTCTATAGATTCTGGAATGGTTCCTGCAGATTGGAAGGTAGTAAATGTCACCCCACTATTTAAGAACGGAGGGAGAGAGAGAACAGTTACTACAGACCTGTTATCCTTACATCAGTCATAGGGAAAATGCTAGAATCTATTCTAAAGGATGTGATGAATGGACACTTGGATAATAATGATCTGATCGGGCATAGTCAACATGGATTTGTGAATGGGAAATCACGTTTGACGAACCTGTTGGAGTTTTTTGAAGATGTTACTAACAGAATTGATAAAGGCGAGTCAGTAGACGTAGTTTTTATTTTTTTTATTTAGAGATACAGCACTGAAACAGGCCCTTCGGCCCACCGAGTCTGTGCCAACCAACAACCACCCATTACTAACCCTACAGTAATCCCATATTCCCTACCACCTACCTACACTAGGGGCAATTTACAATGGCCAATTTACCTATCACCTGCAAGTCTTTGGATGTGGGAGGAAACCGGAGCACCCAGCGAAAACCCACGCAGACACAGGGAGAACTTGCAAACTCCACACAGGCAGTACCCAGAATCGAACCCGGGTCCCTGGAGCTGTGAGGCTGCAGTGCTAACCACTGCGCCGCCCTAGTATACTAGGATTTTCAGAAGGCTTTTGATAAAGTCCCCCACAGGAGGTTGGTTATCACAATTAAAGCAAAGGGGATAGGAGGTAATATACTGGCATGGATTAAGGATTGGTTAACAGGCAAAAAACAGAGTAGGAATAAACGGGTCATCTCGTGTTGGCAGGCTGTGACTAGCGGGGTACCACAAGGATCAGTACTGGGCCCAGCTGTTCACAACAAATCAATGATTTGGATGTGGGGACCAAATGTAATATTTCCAAGTTTGCAGATGACACAAAACTAGGTGGGAATGTGTGTTGTGAGGAAGATGCAAAGTGGCTTCAGGGGATTTGGACAGATTTGAGTGGGCAAGAACGAATGTGGAAAAATGTGAGGTTATCCACTTTGGGAGGAGGAACATATATGCAGAGTATTTCTTAAATGGTGAGAGATTAGAAAGTGTAATGTACAAAGGGACCTGGGTATCCTTGTCATTAAGTCACTGAAAGCCAACATGCAAGTGCAACAAGCAATTAGGAAGGCTAATGGTATGTTAGCCTTTATCGCAAGAGGTTTTGAGTACAGGAGTAGCGAAGTCTTGCTTCAATTGTATAGAACCTTGGTTAGACTGCACCTGAAGTACTGTGTGCAGCTTTGGTCCCCTTACCTTAGGAAGGATATTATTGCCATAGAGGGAGTGCAACAAGATTCACCAGACTTGTTCCCAGGACGGCGGGACTGTCCTATGAACAGAGACTGGGGAAACTGGGCCTGTATTCTCTAGAGTTTCAAAGAACGAGAGGTGATCTCATTGAAACCTACAAAATACTGAAAGTGATAGACAGGGTAGATGCAGGTAAGATGTTTCCCCTGGTTGGAGTGTCTAGAACCAGGGGACGCAATTTCGAACTAAGGGGGAAGCCACTTAGGACCAAGATGAAGAGAAATTTCTTTACTCAAAGGGTTGTGAATCTTTGGAATTCTCTACTCCAGAAAGACTGTGGAAGCTCAGTCATTGAGTATGTTTAAAGTAGAGATTGACAGATTTCTAAATACCAATGGCATAAAGGAATATGGGGATAGTGGGAGGAAAAGGCATTGAAGTGGATGATCAGCCATGATCGTATTGAATGACAGAGCAGGCTCCATGGGCTGAATGGCCTACTCCTGCTCCTATGTTCCTACATTTCCATGAGAAAGGTCTGGGAGATCCAATCCATTGCTACTGGGAGGAGTTTGGGACTTTTAACTGCAAAGATTTCACCAAAGAGGACTGTGTAATGTATAAGTGTGGTGTGAGGTTTTCAAGTATTTTAATAATTTAATAATAATAAAATACCTTCCTTTATAACTTGAGGTATCAGCTACTTACAAAGTACTATTTAGTTAATGGGGATTTCTTTTAGCTTAGCTGTTATAAGAAGTCAAAATATGAAATAGTGCGTAATTCTTTAAATTGGTCTGGGGGTTCAGATCTCATATTTTTGACATTAACAGTCTCAGAGGTCATAACAATTGGTCATCTGCCCTAATAACTCTTCATATGCCCCAGAGTCAAAGTTTTGTTTGATAATGCTCTTATGAAGTGCCTGGGGACATTTTACTACGTTAAAAGCACTATATAAAAACAAACTGTTGTTGTAGGGAAAGTGTAAGAGAAAAAGTAACAGAAGCAACTGATCAGATAGTCTCAATCTTAGTGAAAAAGAAATCCATGAGTTGTTGGTGCAGGTGGCAGGGGATTTGGCGGGGGGGGGGGGGGGGGCAGTGGAAAAAGGCGTTTAAGTGGACAGTTGGTAGTCGAGAAAAGCAGCCAAGGGACAAGAATAATAAAGATAATAAAGATGGAGGCGAGGTAGCAGTTAACTTGGGTATCTTAGGATATACCTTTTAGTAAAGTATCAAAAATGCAGATAAAATTTGAAGAAATCAATCATTCAGGAAATAGTTAAAATGCCAACATTAAAAGTGGCTGCAGGTCAACATACAATTTTCAAATTTGATAATTATACTCTAACTCTGGTACAAACTAAATGCAAATGAAACATTTCTGTGCTTTAAGAGAGATGGAAAGTTTGTGCTGACGTACAATATCTACAGGCGCAGTCTGCCTGAAATGCCAATGCTGCCCCAGATGAGTTCCATAAAGAACAGACAAAAGGAAGTCACTTGTCAGGTTTGACGAGAATCTGCAAAGACGGAACATCCCCTCCTACAAACATGTAAACAGAGCATGAGGCCAGGACTGAACTGAAGTAAACTTAAGGTCATCCAAAACTCTGCTGCCTGTGGCTTAACTCACAGCAAGTCCCATTCCCCTATCATCCCTGTGCTCACTGGCCTACACTGGCTCCCAGCCAAACAACATCTTGATCTTAAAATTCTCATTCTTGTTCTCAAATCCCTCCATGGCCTCACCCCTCCCTATCTCTGATCTCCTCCAGTCACACAACCCTCTAAGATCTCTGTGCTCCTCTACTTCTTGAGCATCCCTGATTTTAATCGCTCCACCATTGGTGGCCATGCCTTCAGTGCCTAGGCCCCAAGCTCTGGAATTCCCTCCTGACACCTTTCAACCTCTCTTTCCTCCTTTAAGACACTCCTTAAAACCTCTCTCTTTGACCAAGCTTCTGGTCATCTGACCCAATACCTCCTTTTGTGACTTGGTGTCATACTTTGTTTTATAATGCACCTTGGGGCGTTTTATTACATTAAAGGCACTATATAAATGCAAGTCATTATTGTTGCAGAAAGGTATTTACAACAATTTGGTTCAAATCTGATGAAGAGCTTTTGAAGTGATAAATTAGTCTTTGCTAACAAACCAGGCAGCAATGCAAGATAAATCTTTGGTATCTGGTGAGTTCTGATGGAGGGGGAAGAGGTTAGGAAAAGAATTTAAAAATGAGGTTCTCTTCTTGCAAAGAAACCTCCTTAATGACGAAGAATCTCCACAATTTCGCAAAGTAGGCATAAGACCAGGCACTTTTTAAGTCACCACTTAATAAAAAGTTTCAAAATTCAATAATTAGGTTTGCTGTGTCTATGTAAACAGACCATAGGAATGCTACAAGTTAATTTATTTAGCACTTTTCACAAGTCAGCTGCTGGACCCTACTAACCAACCAGATTCCTACATCATCCAGTGACCTCTGCTGGAACGTGTACCTTAGGAGAGGACATGATGAGCCTCAGTTACAAAATCTTCTATAGTCTGACACTTGTTTAGGTCTCATCTGCTTAGTCTAAGTTTGGTATTTTGATGTGTTCTTTAAATCAGATTTCCATTTTTCAAAATGAAAGTACATGTTTTTAATACCAAACCAGCATGCACTTTAAGTTTAGTGCGGTAGTTTACTGATTGCAATTAAATAACCCAATACAAAGACAGTCTAGTTAACTACCACCAAAAAAAAACTGAACAGCAGCGGATCCTTGCTAAATCTATCCCCTCCTCTGCTCAGCAACTGAATGCTTCATAAGAGCCAAAACAACCCTAATCTCAGTAAAGATTACAAAACTCTGGAGGTAGAAAGAGCCTTGACACTCCACTTCCCCCTTCCTCCCCCCTCCACCCCACTGCGATTCAGGGTTTAACACACAACACTGGCTAGAAATCTCAGCAAGGTCACGGCTAAGCAACCCTCCCCCAACATTCTAAACTCTGAAAAAAAAGCAAATAAATCCAGATAAACCACTACTTCAGAAAGCGAGGAGAGAGTTTACGATGTTTCACCAAGAGAACATAAGGGACAGATGCCCTGTTTGAATAGAAAAGCCCTAATAACTGGAGCTTTTTTCGTGGTTCACAAAGCAAGTCATGCTGCAGCCCCCAATACGAATTGCAAATTTCCCTCTTTTGTCTTCCTTTTGTCCTTTAGAAACAGAGATTGTGGAAAGAACCTGGACGGAGGCCCAAACACCATCAAAAGCTACAAATTTGTTATTAGGTCTTTTACCCGAAGAAAGGCTGCTGACCCCACCCTCCAAAACCCCACCCAACTCCCCAGAGGGTCAGACACCTCAGAATGCAAATCAGTCAGCAATAGCTGCCCCCAAACCAACACAAAGGCAGAAGCAAGTGCTGGCCCCATTACACGTGGCCATGTCATCCCAGGAGCACACAATGAGCAACATTCTACAAACAAAAGGCAGCTCACACTGGGCATCAGCTACACACAGCTCTGCTGCTATGAAAAACAAACATTCTCCTAGCTCAAGGGTGGGGGGGTGGGGGGGGGAGATTATTGCTGATAGCAATATTTTAAACCACTGGAAGGAAAACAAAAATCAAGTGTTGCACTGTGCAGATAAACACTACAACCCAATGCTCATGAGGGGCCATTCAGATCTTTAACAGATCAGAGTGCCATCACCATGCAAACAATCCAATGCGTCGTTCTTATTTGTTACTGTTTTTATTAAGAGTTGTTTGGAAATATTGGATACTGTTAACATTTTGCTGTAACTATTAAGTCCAGAAATTTCTCAAATGTATTAAATGTATCCATTTATCTGCGTGAGATATCAGTTAACACTCAAGTAAACTAGGGAAGGAGAATGGGTAAATGTGAGAATGCCTGGGCTTGTCTCTAAATACTGGTACACAGCTATTCCAGAGTCTTGGAGAAGCAGAGCTGGAGGAAAACCCTTAGCTGTTGGCATCGCAGTGCACCTGTTCCATACATCTTGCGTATCACAGCATTATTTCTGAAGGCTGTGGATTAAACCTAGAATCACCCATGTATCTGTACAGGACATGTGTCCTTTAACCGTACTGTGGTGGGGTTTCATATATTGCCTCTCCCGTTCTAAAAATAGGATTCCTTTAATAAATGGGCACTGTTAAAATGCTATTAGATTCCAGTAGTTTTATTTGTGTCATGTTATGAAGAGAGGAGGGAAATAGATTTATAGGCTCCAGAAAATCTGCAAAATGAAGATTTCCTGAAGATTTTTTTGTTTTAAAGTTGACATATAATCAACTAGGCTCTCCTTTTTAAATTTTACTCTGTCAGTTTTATGATCTATTGAATGTCCCATCCATTTTAGTGAATAATTGAGGTTTCAGTAGCTCTTGCATTTGACTACTAATGGGCAGTTTTGGGAGCCATTTTTCAAACGATCCTAAGAAATGGGCCATATTCTTGGAAGGAAAAACTTTTTTCGTGAAGTTTTGCTATTTTCCCATCCTTCAGCCTTGTTCTGGTGGCCATGCTGGAGTTCCTATGGTACTTGGATATTTCCATGTTCCTTCCAATGAAACTTCAGAGCTCATAAGTTCTTTCAAAAGGAAATTAAATAGTTGCTTGAAAAAGAGATATTAACAAGTCTGGGAAGTGTGGGATTATATTAGGTGGCTCAGGGAGAAAAACACTGGCACAGACTTGATGGACCTAATGACCCATTCCTACGATTTTTTTGCCTTTAAAAGCACTGACTATAAGAACACACACAGTATCCACTGTTTCCATTCATATTATGAACGGGAGAGACTTTTTTGACATGAATGTTGACATTTGCATGGGTTGTTCAGGTTTCAAAACAAGAGATCCCTACTCACTTTAATTTTGGTGAAAAATGAGCATTTCAAGCTAATGTGTGTTTGATCTCAGCTATGGTAACAGCAGGACCACTACTACTGGCCTCAGCTAATGATGGCAAGTGTCAGCCAGGGTATCCACTCCCAGTCACTACCCAATGACTCCTGCTGGAAAATGCACATTTCAGAACAATTGAGGGCAGGACCAGTTTCTCCTCAAATGTCATATAGAGTCAATTATCCTGCTGACACACTCAATCTGGGATCACACAACGAATAGCCACTTAGATGTGTTGGAGGAAGTCCTTGTGGAATGGGATTCCAATACAACTCAGCTCCTCCATAAAAGGAGGGGTAGGAGACAGAGATAAAATGTTTTTGAAATTTCAACAGTAAAACCTCTGCAGCTACATGATGCTAATTGCACTGAAATGATACCCAAACAAAACAAAACAAAACTTATACAGTGTAACGCGTTTCAAGACAGACTTGTCTACACAATTTCCCACATACCATAGCCAGCAATTAGGCATTGGCTTGGCTCAGCTGGTTAACACTCCAGCTTCTAAATCAAAGTTGTGGACTCAAGCCACACGCTGGGACTTGAGGTCATAATCGGGGCTGATGCTCCAGTGCAGCACTGAGGGAGTGCTGTATTGCCAGGGGTGCTGCCTTTCAGATGAGACACTAAACTAAGCACCAGTTAGTTCCTGTTCCAGCAGTTCAAGTGAATGTTGAAATGCAATTGAATTGCTTGAAGAGAAGGAAGTGTCTTAACCGCCTCTACCATCACCAAAAAAATTAATGGACCCATCATCTCACTGCTATTTTGGATTCTTGCTGTCCATAAAATGGCTACCACATTTTCTCATATGCGCTTCAAATTAATTAATTTGAAATTAAGCCCTTTAGAAAGTGAGGCGCACAAGATGACATAAGTACAACTTTGTTTTTGGTAACTATACAATTTTGGGGAAGCCTTCGGAGGCAGGGAACCCACAGAGGCAGAGCCATCACAGCTTCTCAGTGTATCTCATGCCAGCCAGTTACAGCAGCATCAACAAGTATACAATCTAGTGACGGCAGGTATAAGTGACAGAGGCATCTGGTGTTGGGGGTATTTTGGGGGGGGGGGGTATGGGCAGGGAAAGGAATGAGGGCGACAGGGGATGAGAGCAAGGGATTATGTATTTTGTCAATTTAACACATCCCAACAATTAGAACACTCCTGTGGCGAAATACACAGAATATTTTCATTTGCTTGACATTTCAATGCAGTTATCAAAGAGTGTTACACCCAAGCCAGCTCTGTGTACTGTCAGTAAGCCATTAGTCAGCAATTTTCCTCACAAAACACTAGAACTGTACCTCCTTCATACAATTGAATCTATTCATCCACAAATTCATACACAGAATGACACATCTCACAAACTTTCAATTAAGTTCACTACAGAAAAGGTTTCAAAACAACTTACACTCGAATCCCAATAAATTGACACTCTACTTCAACCCATCAAGTTGAGTAATTCCTTATGCTACATCAACACCTGCGTATTTGAGGCACTGATCCGTTATCAAAGATCTATCAAAGGACAAATTTGAAATTTTTATTCTCAAAATAAGATTTATTTCCTTTAAGCATCCAGTTTAAACAGAACAGACCCAGTTTCCACTCAATCTCAGACTAACATTTTTCTCCTCCTTTTTGTCTGTCAGTATTCGCTTTCTTATCTCTTTTGAAGATGATTCATTCAACTGGGTCACAGTTCCATGAGTGTTCTCGGGTACCTTGCCCAAGCAGGCATCACTTGTGGTTTAGTCTCACCAATGTTGATACCAAAGCTAACCCAGATCAAGTTCTTGCTGGAGATTCACACAAATACTTTGCAGCAAGACCCATGTGGAGCAAAATGAGGTCAATTACAGTGCCCCACCACCATCCCAGGTGAATTCAGCCATCAGCAAAAGAATCAAATCTGAGATTCCTGGTAGCTCAGCTACTTGTGTAGCTGTAAAAAAAAACTAAAGCATCCAACCATCTGTTGCATGTGTAACACCCGCATATCAGCCATAAAATGCTGTATCAAGTGTTTACTTGCATCATTGATACCATTTCCAAGATACCAGGAGTATAAACATACTGGCCAGTTGCCTGGAACAGTTTGGCCATGCATTGTCTTTTACATCAGTACAACAGTAGGTGACGTAGCCACAGAAGCAGACAACACAGCCCACTTCTGATGCTGCACTGTAACCTAGGATCAGTTCTCAAATCTGTATAAACAACTTTAGCAGAATTCCTCCCCTTTTCTCCAAGGGTAAAACATTAACATATCCCTACACTTTTCAATGCTAATCAACCCAGAATACATTTGCAGCATTCAATACTTTTATTTCCCAATTCTTTTATTGTTACTAAAATCTGAAAATATCTTTAAGTCTGATTAATTGGATGCATCACAAATGCTGCTCAGCCATGACTACAGTCCACTCTCAAATACCGGGTCAAGGAACCTAAACAGTTGATTCTTCTCCATTTGCTCACAGTTCCTTCCCCTGCTCTACAGGGCGCTGTCAAAGTGCTATTCCTTGGTTATATTTGTTAGTGTTTCAATACTCCCTACACACACCTACCTAGGCTGTTCCCTCCAATAGAAATTTCTAGACTAAAGCTTACAAAACAGAAGCCTCCTTTAAAAATTGATTCCAAACCTCACTCAGTGGTGCAGCTGATAAATGGGCTACTGAGTCATTAAAAAAAGCTTGCAATAATATAGCATCTTCCATAACCTCAAGATGTCCCAAAGCGCCTTACAACCAATGACGTACAGAGCAGAAGGCCCATGTTCAATTCCCGCTTTTGTGTCGAGTTATCTGAACTCAGCCAGGGTGATAACAGGGTCACTAAAATTAGCCTTAGCAACATGGAGCCAGGGAAAAGGAAATTTAGCAGCCACCACTGGAAAGTGCATGTGTGGTTGCTGGATGATAACAGCATCGGATTTGGCTGGAATACCTTCCACAGTCAATTAGGCTGCCAATAATGTCTGCTGAGGCTCACGCAGGAAGAGGTCCACTTGGGTGAGGTACACAAGTGCTGCCATCACTTATGGGACTGAGCAACGACCCATCAGTGTCTTCAAGATTGGAGGGGAAAAGGGAGACAAGGAAATTCTACTTGCTTCTAACCTTGGGGTAGCTACTGCTCAGACACATGGAATAAGTGGCAGGAGACTATCAACTAACAGTGACCAAGTTTTTAAATACTCTGATTTTACATTCAAAACAAAACTCCCTCTTGGAGGCTATATACAATTTTAAAAAATTAAACCCAAGCCTTTATTAGCCGAGGCATAGGATATAAGAGCAGGGAGGTCATGATGGAGCTGCATAAAACGCCATTTAGGCCACAGCTGGAGTACGGTGTACAGTTCTGGTCGCCACACTATAGGAAGGATGTGATTGCACTGGAGAGGGTGCTGAGCAGATTCACCAGGATGTCGCCTGGGCTGTGAAGAGAGACTGGATAGGCTAGGGTTGTTTTCCTTAGAGCAGAGAAGGCTGAGGGGGGACCTGATAGAGGTATACAAAATTATGAGGGGCATTGATAGGATAGATAGGAAGAACCTTTTTCCCTTAGAAGTGGTGTCAATAACCAGAGGGCATAAATTTAAGATAAGGGGCAGGTGGTTTAGAGGGGATTTGAGGAAAAATCTTTTCACCCAGAGGGTGACTGGAATCTGGAACACTGCCTGAGTGGGTGGTAGAGGCAGGAACCCTCGCAACATTTAAGAAGTATTTAGATGAGCACTTGAAACGCCATAGCATACAAGGCTACGGGCCAAGTGCTGGAATATGGGATAAATTTGGTAGGTGCTTGAAGGCCGGCGCGGATATGGTGGGCCGAAGGGCCTGTTTCTGTGCTGTATAACTCTATGACTATGACTCTAACAGTACAGAATTTAGGGAAACTTATAAGCCTTGTATGAGAACATTTTGGCAATATTGCCCATTAATGTACAATGAAAATGAGTTATAACCAGCTAACTAGTTTTCACTAGTTTTCAAAGTAATCTTTAGTGAACTGTGTCCAATGATTCAAAACAATGCAATGCCAACTTGATGGTCACCCGTCACATCTGAATGGCGTACTCCAGCCAAAACCTATGGCAATACTAAACCACAGCAACTAACTGGTCCATTTCTAGTCATTATGGTTAAAATATTCCTTCCACAAAATGAAGTTCAAACCTCAGAAATTCAAACTCTCAATTACACAATCCTCACATGAGTAATGGTATAGTTGGTGCATGTTACAGAACACATTACACCAGGCTGCGCCCACAATGAACATTACAGTAGAACTCAAACAGAAAACTGTTCAAGACAAACAAAAAATCCTCATTGCTGCAGTTGGTAAATGCACCAGAGCTAAGCGGCACAGACCTGAAAGCCCGCAGTTTAATCAACAATTTGTCCTGACTTAGCTGATATCAGCTGGGGAATCAGCAGGATGGTTCCACTGGTAGCACCACCTCAGAGTTGGCGATGGCAAAAAAAAAATCCAAGTTCCGATGCTAGTGATACTTGCAGGAAGAGATTGCACGTAGCCAACTGGCAAGCCAGGTCCAGGCTCAACCAGCGTAGACTCATTGTCCCATAGCCTGCCAACAGTCGCTACACGTGATCAGACTTCACAAATACGCGCATGGACCAGAATGAGCCTGGTCGTTGTGTTGCTACACCCCAGTTCAAGTCAATGGTTTTAGGGTTGGCAGCAAGAAAATGAACTGACATAATAATTGTACATCGCAATTTTGAACCAAATTGCTCTTATCAAATGGGTATATTGAACCCCAATCCTGACCATCAGTAATCCACACAAGATGAGCAGAGCAGTGAGGTTAGATCAACATCACAAACAGCTGTCCCATGCTGAAACATGGGACAGCTGCACACAATTACTGCAGACAGGACAAAGTGGTGATGAACCTCAGTTAACTGCACCACTTGCAATGGCTTAGCAGGTAAACACATCATCCAATAAGTTACTACATCACCCAATCTAGAGGGTCTCATTCAAATCTCAGTCAGGTAATCTCTGTCAGTACAGCAGTTAGGATAATTGGTTTCATGTTCCCAGGCCAGAGGCAAAAAAAAAACAAAATCAAGACAGGTTTTTTTTCTCCAAATCATTATCCAGTGATCCCTGCAGAAAATGTTCACATATAGGTGAAAACCATCTCTGCTCCTGTGCCCACGGTCAAATAGTCCATCAACACACACACACGAATGAGCACTTGGGCAAGGTGCTGACTTCTGGGTCCCAATTTTGAGGTCTGAGAAAGCAAAACAGGAAATCGCTTGCAACGGAAATTTGGTACATACACAAGTTATACCATTAATTCATAAGCAGAGGTATACAAACCATTGAAAATGTGCATAAAAACATTAGTTGGTGCTTACTGTAATACTACCTCATGTAATCAGATTTTAACTATTAGGGCAGTAGCATAATGAGGTCTTGTAGTGGTTCTGGATGCCTGACACAGGCAATCACTTAAAGAACCATGAAAGAGAGAATGTAAGCATCCTTACAGCAAAGATTGATACTGCATGATTCAACTGTAGACGCAGATGCTCTACAATGTGATCTACCTACACATAGACATACAAAATGCAAACCTATAATCCCTTTGGGCACACTAACATGCAAGAAATGTCATCAACGGCAGAGACACAATACACTCTGTCTTAATTGTAATCTGTATTACAAGTATCCAATCTATAAACATTCAGAATTATTGGAAAGCCATATTTTCATGGATCTCGCAAGCTGGCATTGAGTACTTTGTTCACAACTGAATCTCAGTGTTCCAGCCTCCAGTGGACTTTCATTAGAGTAGTAAATATTCTCAGGATCTTTTGTGGGCAATGTAAAGATGCCTTCTAACTTTCCTACAGAATCACAGGGCAAAGGCTGTGAAGGTAACCACACCAGCATTATACAAACACTGGTTAAGAATGCTATCAGCAGTGGGCACTAACGCTGAGCAATGATCGTTCAATCCTGGGAGGTGACATATTTCTTCCCAATGTTCACCTTCTTCTATAGGCACCAACATCATCCAAGTGGCCATTCTTTATGCAGAAGCCTAGACAGTGAGCACCAGTATCATAGACAAGCCCAATCCTGCTCTCGCCAAATGCCCAATTTCCAGTAGGAATCGCTACATTAGGAGCCGATTTTGCACTGTTCCAATCCAGAGGTGGGCAGCCCAATTTTAACACCCTAACCGCTAACTCAATCGAGAGCAGCTAACTCAGCACAAACCATGATTAAACTGGAAGTTTCTGGTTTGACTTTATGCAACACAAAGCAAGATTTTAATTTAAAAACTTACTAAGTCATCAGGAAAGGTCTGAACTAACCAAGTTCTGACTATACACATGCATGTTTTACACATAGGAAAGTCTAACTTTGGGGCACAGAGAATTTAAAGATTTTTTTATTCTTTCAGTTTTCTCCTATTTTGTTGGCAGTGACTTATAATGCTATGCAGTTCCATGGGTACCAGCTGCCCTCTTGACTTCAAGGTTTATGGATTCTTCCTGTGCTCATCAGCCATCCACACAACACTGAATGGCAATCAAATTTCAGCCAATTAACGCCTTTTTCCTTTCCTTAAAAAAAAGGATCCCAAGGAATATTGAGGCCAATTGCAGCAGCCTAGCCGCTGTTCTGTTCGACAATCCGCTAACTCATCATAAGGATTGAAGCCAATATCATCCAGGTCTATATCCCTCAATACCACAAACAATGCATTTAGCCACTGAGCTTCTGCGACTCAGACAAGATTCTATCATCCTAATGCTTGTTTCTTGCTCAAAACTGATAACTTTTGTCTGTAATTACCAACTTTTCTGTTCAAAATTAAGGCATCTCAGATGCTACTGCATTGCAAAGAAACACTTTTCCATATCTACCCATTTTAGGCCATCCAATGCTTACAGCAGACCTAAACAGAATTTGGCAAAATTTGCAGTAGTGATTTACAAAAGCAACTTTAACAATGAATGTCCTGAATCTTAGTGTGACCTGTGGTTACCTTTCACTTATACTAGGGTAATGTAAATCCACTATTTAAAAAAAAAACACATGAAAAATACTCAATTTTGTCCCACTAATGCAGTGCCTGTACAGGCTATATACAAGACTAAAAACAAGAGAATTCACAATGTCAAATGGCATTTTTTCGAGTGTTGCAGAATATATGCAGCATATACGCTTCAACGCCTTTTCCTACAAGTTTAGTAAACTATTGTTACTCAACCGGTCACTTTAGCCTGGCTCCAACCACTCAGTTCCACCTGCAGTACAGTTAATCATAAACAGTTTGTTGTCACCTGGCCAACAAATAAAACCTTGTGCCAGGGTTATGAATTTTCTAGGCTCTAGCACAGTGACGCTGGGAAGGTGCAGCTCTCACTCTTACATAGGCACACTGGCTCTTACTTCATGTTCCATTAGCAAGAAGATGAGAGAAAGAGTCCAACTCAGAACTGAACCAGAGACATACCAACAATCATCATTGGAAAACAGAGCACACCCAAACAGCAGTGCCAGGCCATACGCACTAAACATCACATAACATCTGTTGACCGATATTCTGTGTATTCTGAACTTCACGTTGGTTGTTTTATTTTAAAGAACTTCTGTCTACATATAAGCATCTGTTCAGACTCAATTGCTTAGTATGAAGTAAAGCCGTTAAGCGAAACAAATTAATTCTTGAAACAGCTTTATGAACACTAACGTGATAACATTTTCCAAAATAAATGACTCCCACAAAGGCAGCTTGCTCTTCTAGCATAAGCTTTACTCTGAGGAAGCAGTTTGTACTATTTATCATTCAATAACACTGGCATACTTAGTTAAAGCATCCCAGTGCCCAAGTATCAACTTATGCAGTGTATGTGTCAGCAGCCAGTTGAACCCATCGACAAAAACAGCCATTCACCAGAAAGAACAGCAAAGCAGACTAAAAATCTGTTACAAACTCTGCTCCAATACACATCTCATTCTCACTCAATCCACAATCACCATGAGCCTTCAAAAAGTCAAAATCTGTGTGTTGGGTTGTCAAACTATAAAAGTTTCCATTGTTTTTTCACCACAGGGGCCTATTTTAAAACATTAATTTTGATCTGCATAAAAATTATTTCCATTCTGTGACAAACACTTTCCTGTAGCTTGTTCAATTATGCAGAAGTCTCCAATGTATGATACTGAAATGTTCAATACTAGATCTTAGCTACAAAGCAGGTTGAACCTGGACTCTTTCACTGACGCACTCCAGGCACCTGCTGAAAATTATTACATGTACCAGTACGCAGTCAAGACAATAAACAAAAGGCAACAGAGGCAAGTAATCCTCCCTATGAGCAGACTAGATTTCAAGGTTTATGTAAAATTACAACAAACCTAATGTAAATAAATATTGTTTTTTTTTTAAATGAAACATTTTTAAGCAAAGTCCAAAAGGAGACATTCCAACAGTTTTATCTTTTCTCAAAACTTTTTTTTGCATTTGCTTGGGGTGGGGTCATCAAAGACTGGCAGCACATAACAAAGCCAAACCAAATCTCTTACTAGTCAACCAATGTTCATCCAGGCCAGAAAACCACAATCATTTTCAGCCTATGTACCAATAATGTTTTTTTAAACAGGATTTGTGTATCAAAGAGATTTTATAACAAAATTCTTCCTCCAAAAAGGTTAAGAATCTGCAAACAAGTATCAATACTATCAATTTCAGAAATGACACCATTTGGTAATCATTATCTCTGAATACAACAGAATTATTTAACTCCAATTATTGACAGAAATTTTAAAACTCACATAATCATGGAAGGCTTTTGCTTCACTCGAATGTTCACATGTATCTCGCCTTTCAGGAGCTGCACAGTAAAGATCCCAAAATACACTGGGGGAGGAAAAAAGGTTGCGTTACTAACTATTCCTCTATTCTAAATGCACAAGACAATAATGTACTCCCAGACATGCACATGCAAAATATATACAGTGTTCACTTAAAAATTAAGCAGCAATGCACTGTACTCAGGAGATTAAAACACAGCTCTCTGATATACTGTAAATACAGGATATATACTGGCACCAAAACCATAACAGTTACAATTTTCAAGAAGTAGTTAATAAATTCACAGCTTTAAAAAGCAACAGATTGAATAGAATGTAACTCAGTTCGTAATATTTACAAGGTGACGAGTAAAAAAAAAGCTAATATTACTTAGGCGGAGTATCAAATAAATTGATGTTCATAGTACTTGACTGACAACACTAACTGCAAGGAAACAGTTACAATTCTAACCCATCAGTTTCTCTCAGTCTACTTCAAGGCATCTGCTCAATGTCATTCATACTGTGAGCTGCACATTCACAAATCCCCAGGTTCCCACCCACCCCCACCCCCCCAAAGGCCTGCGCCTGAAGGTGCTCAACTAAAACATTTACCTGACTGAACCCGTAAATCTGTAAACTAGTCAGTCATGATTCCATATAATTAGCGTTCCGTTGACAGCTCTCCAACTTGTACTATATATACACTTCACAGACATCAAACCAAAATCCTGCCTTATCTTAAACAGACCTACTTGTAATGACAGTTCTTAATTAGGGACATATTATTGGAAACGTGATAAAAAAAAAAATGATTCCCGCCCCACCTTTTTGACAATTATAACCCCCTCTGAATCGTCTCCTGAAAGCACAGATTCACATTGAGGTACAATTTCACAGGCATCATTACCTTCTAAAAGACTAGACAATGCATCTAAACAGTAGCAGCAAGCTATCCCACCATAACTGCAACTCAGCTAAACCTCATCTTATTCTCACTTGTCTCAAAAAAACACAGATAAACACAGAAGGCAGCCATTTGCCCGATCTAGTTCATCCATAAAATGTACAATTTTCCATCTGAATGCCTCTTGAATGACTCCCAAGCTTTTGCCACCACCACTTAGCTGGAAGACCATCCCAAGTATCAATTACTTTTCGTGGGCGATGCTACCTGACATTGGTCTAGAACTTGCCTGTCAATTTATTTATTTTTATTTCCAAAATATACTTTATTCATAAAAATCTGTAAAAATTACATTACCAGCTTCAAACAGCACCAAGTCAAAAAATACAAAGTGCAAAGGAGGTCCGTTTGCTTCATTACAATCATGAGTTGCCTCACAACCCTTCCGTTTCACATTTGTCATGCCAGATACATATTTACATTTTACAGGAGACAAAATTTTCCCGATGCAGTTCGAGGAGTTTCCCATGGATCCAGCCCCTCAGTTCAGCTGGGGGGGGCCTTACACTGTGGTCTTTCCCCATTGAGCCTTTGCTGCGGCTGCCCCAAGCTTTAGTGCGTCCCTCAAGTATGCTCATGTTTTAGTCCTGCAGCTGTGGTTCAACTACAAGCTCTTATATTCCACTTGGTATTTTATTGACACCTCTAATACCCCGTCATTCACCACACACACTTCCAGCAGGAGTTAATGGATAACAATCAGCAGCTCGAGATGGTTCTTCTCCTCCCTAGCCTGGGGTCACCAAGGACAACTAAATTACCCCACCACCCAGGCTGAGGTTAGCAGAGGTGCAGATTAAACTTGGTCTATATGGTTCAATTTCACACTGGACAGTGTATCCAACCAACTCATCTTTCAGGAAACTTATAAATACTAATCACTAAAAATAATATTGCTCTGTTAGACAACTTGCTCCCAGGCCTATGTTGCCTTTTAACTAGCTCCTAGGTCATAGGCCATCAGGCAAAGTTTACCACCTTCACTAAACTCCTCCCCACACCAGTGCAGATGAGATCCCAAACAGAGTGATTGATTGATTGGGGTGGGGCAGATTTGAAACTAAACATGCATGTTTTGCACTGCTGTTGCACTGCAGTTGGTCAATAGATTTTTTTGTACAGTAACAGCAGCCTTTACACCAGGACCTTTAGGATGTAAGTAAAATATTGTGATTACGACTCAATTATAGGCAAGACAATTACATAGATTCAATTAAGTCCAAAGAGATTTTAAAAACAACATAGAAATCCTACAGGTTCCAAACATTAGGTGTTGCTCACCTGGGATTGATGGCTTAAAATTGTGCTTATGCAACTACTTTTCTAAAAGTGTAAATGACTGATCAGTAGCAAAGTTAGAAAAACGGAAATACACCTTCTAGTTTCCGTCTGTAGATGAACCCATTCAATATTTATTAACACAACAAACAAACAGCCAAATCACAGTCAGCATATTTCACAATCTTTGTCCCACTGAAGACCCAAGATTTTTTTACATATACAAGGACCCTAGAAGACCACGGAGTGTCTAGAACTGCGTGTGAACAGTTGTACCATAGATCCTCCCAAAAATCAAGACGACACAATAGCTGATCAAATGCTGCAAAGAGAGCCATGCTAAAATGACGCACTTTGCACATTCCCCTACAAGATAATACAATAATTATTCCTGCATCAACATTCCTGGGAATGTCATATTACATTCCATTTTACATATAATCACTAAAGTAAATTATGCTTTTTTTTTAAGGGCGGGAGAGACATTACTGAATTCTATAAAGTGTGATATAGCTTACACTGCATGCTAATTAGTACTAGCAAATCACACCCTATGAAGATATGGGCCCCAAGTTTGATTTGCTGTGCAGCCAAGATCAATGGTACTGTAAGGAGGTACCAAGCAAAGGTATAATGTCCTTCCCATCTTGAGAGATGGGGAGGGGACAAGGTGTGCATTGACAATGGTTGAAGACTCATCCCCTGGAAGTCCTTTGGGCACCTTAGCCTCCAACCCACAGTGACCAATAAGAGTCGTACAAGCAGGCTGACTGCCATAAAAGTTTTACATGTAAACAACATACAAAGGCAAGCACACGAATGAATAAATATTTACCAACACTTTAACTCTATGGACAATTACATGGAATTACACAAATACGAATTGCTCCACATCAAAAATCTGTTTATTCAGCAGACAGTTTTACACATTCTAGTCTGGTAATGTACAGACACCAGTCCTATATATGCTATGAAACTCCCAATTCACTTTAAATATGGTCAGGTTGAAGTGACGGATTCCCTTGCATCATTCCCATTCATCTCCAAACAACTGTCATTTCCTCTTTTAGTTTCAGCAGGACTGTATCAGCATCACTCCGTAATCAGTCAATAGGAGAAATACCACTGTGGGGACACCTCAGTTTTTCACTCCAAGATGCTAAACTGCACTTTGAAGATGAATCCAGTCTTGACTCATCTTGTAGTTCGATCAGTTTTGCACTCCAAGATGATACACTAAAATGCTACCTGAAAATTTCAATAGTTCTATCTCACCCCTCCACCCTCAAAGCCAAGGGACCACCATCTGGTCCCATCCATTCAATTAGCCAACAAGCAAAACTAATCCCAATAATGTAATTCTGGTGTGAAATTGAGCCACAAAACAGATACTTCAGGTTCAATCTTCAGTCTGTACTGGGCTGGATCTCAGACAGCAGGGTGGGACGATAACAATGTTTTCAGGGGTGAGAGTTGGAGATATTAATTAGCCATGGCTCCCATTCAACACAGTAACTCCTACTTGAAAATGGGCATGTGTGGATATTGGGCAAGAACCCAGCCTTGCCTACAGAACCCTTCATGATTAAATAGTCTACCAACTTAAGTTTAGGCTCCCACATGAAGAATGGCTACTTGGATGAGGTGTTGGAAAACTACCACCTGTGGAACCACACTTCAAAAAGAAGCAAAATGTTCATTGAAGGGGAGAAAAATTGCAAGTTGCTTCTCTTCTCGGGTACTAAAAAAAAAATCAGTTAAGACTGGATTCAGACTCTAACTTGCAACTAAGCACTGAATCAACAAAATTCACAGCTCCAATATCCCATCAAAGCATAGCCAGGTTTTCCATCCACTTTAATAAAGTAATAGATCCAAGAGCATGATTTTTTTTTTTATTTAAACGCACATCATAAACCAGTGTAACTGTACACAGCACCCGAGTGTCTTAAAACCAACAGCAAAGCAACCAGAGTTTGTAAGCACTACGCAGCACAGTAACTAGGGGGTGGAGGGGGGTATGTATAGGTGAAATTTCTGTCACAGCAATTACAAAATGATCTCATGTACCTTTGAAATCCTAACATGTGTCTGCATGGCTCAAAATGCAATTTGGAAAAAACCCTATGAAAGCTGTATCAAATAAACACAGTTAATAAACAACAAAACTATTTCAATGTAAGAGCGTTTAATCAGCACCAAAACTTCGATTTTATCAACAGATGTCTGTTGCTACTAGAGCCCTTTGTGCTGACCCCCATTATCTGTAGTTTTGGTACAATGTTGCCAAAAAGTTCCAAGAGAAAACAGAGAATCAAAGTATCTATTTATCACTGGTAGCGATGATGGGAACTCTACACAAACCCAATGTGGGACACTTAAAATTATCTACTTACCACCACCAGGAGTGTAAAAACCCAGGAGGTTCTCCTAATGTAATATTTTTCTCCCATCGTATCTACAAAATAAAAACAAAAAAAAAACTCAGAATAAGTACAGAAGGAAACGGGGGAGTGGAGGTGGGGACAGGCTGCATTCAGAACTAGTCAGTTGAATAGATTTTTTTTGTTTTGTAGCCACAATAAATGGCAAAAGGTTAACACAATTCAAAATGGAGGCGAGATTGTCCGCCTGAGAAACAAAGGCTAAAGCGGAGTGATGGAGACATGCAGTTACCTCTGAGAGGAAGGTCTGTGCAGATTTCTGTGCCCCGACATGAAGCAAATATTCGTACACGTACAGAGCCAACCTGCGGGCGAAGGAGACACAAAGGAGCCGGTTACAAGGCTTTCTATTTATTACAGCGGGAATGCAGAGAGAGAGAGCAAGAGGGGAGCTGGGGGTTTGTCAGCGAGCGGCGCTGCACCGAGCCAGCCCCGCCGGACACAATGTTTCATTCAGTTTCTTTAAAGAAGCGGAAACGCACAGCGTGCGAGTCAAAAACAAATAATAATAATGAAAAGAGATTTAATCCCCGGGATTTGCCGCGGCCGCTGTCTGGTCCCGGGGAGCCAGTAAACGGTGAGGAAATTTCTTATTTTTCCAACAACAAAAAATAAACTTACTTTTCTCGAGCCTGCCCGTCCGAGGGCACCGCCGAACCTTTGCTTTTGGCGAACATGCTTTTTGGGGAAGGAGCTGCCTGGCGTCGGGCACCTGTCAAACCATCAAACCCGGGGCGACCCCATCGCCGCGTCCGCGCACGCAGCCCAGCCCCGGCAGCGGAAAGGGCGGCCTTAGTCCCGCCCCCAGCGCTAGAAGGACAGGGAGCCCAACCAATCATCTGTCGAAACCGTGCGTCAATCGCCTCTTCTGGCCAATCGGTATCTACCTCATCACGTCAATCATCGACGGACCGGTCTCCCCTTCCGCCAATCAAAGCCAGGCAGGTGGGTGGGAGTTTCCCACTGGAGTGACTGGCCAGTTTGGTTACAGAGACGGACTGCGCTGATTGGTCGGCGGCTGAGATACATCGACATGGGGAGCCTAGAAACTGCGTGCCCAGGAGTTTCTAAACCCCCCCCTCCACTTACGCTATTCCGGGCTAGGGCGGCATTCCCCCTGATTGGTGGTAGCTGTAAAAACCAGGGACGGAGCACTGTATTCCGCATAAAGTCCAAACAAAAATTAAACAAAATCCTATCGTTTAACACTCAATTCTTTTCCTGTTGCGGACAGTTTTGTGATGGTTAGGCCTTCTGGATATTAAATTTTTTCTAGTTATTTCCCCATAGTAATTGGTGTTTTTCATTGCTTATTTAAAATACAACTTTTCTGCTTCAACGAAGTCGATCCCCTCCCACACCCCCTCGGGCAATGAAAAGGAGAAGCTAGGTTCATACAGAGTTAACTTCAGATCTGTACAAAACCCGAGTCTGATTACTCCGTTTTAAAATCAATGTTGTAAAACCCCAACTCATGAACAAAAGCGCATCCAAAGCAAAGCATGTGCTTCAAGTAAAAATGCAACGCGCTGAGAGATAGTTAGTCCACGATAGAGCTGCACAAAAGTGATTACACTGTCATTAATTATTCGCGTTATTCTAATATCATTACTTTTGTCTGGTAGAACATATTTTGCCCCATTTTAAGGCTCCCCCGTGCGAATACGAGAACGAGAAACGCAACAATTTGGAACTGATCGAAACCGGTTTGCCTGCACGTGATGCGCAGTAGTTTTCCATTCAGATGGACCTGATCCTTTTGACTGCAACTCATTCGGGAATGGACACGGAGCGGTGGTGTTCACCAGTTTGTTAAATCTCTCTAGTTTTTCACAATATCAGACTCCCATTCAACAGCCGTGAAAAAGCCCGAGCCATCCTGTGCACGATTGTTGCGAGGCTTAACCCGTCTAGACCCAATGTTTAACTTTTGTAGCTTTTAGGATGGTTTATAGTAAATTATTCAGAACCGGCTTCCTGTGTGCATGAAGCATAAACGTATGTGGATTAATCGGTAATTTCTGTGACCACAACCAGAATTATTGTTTGAATCTATGTATCTCGCCTTGGGTTTCGTGTGTGTTTATGCAAGGTCTGTTTGTTTGTGTATTGCAGTACATATAACCGTGTAACCTCAATGAAATACAACCCATTTAAAACGCTGCTTTCGGAATATTGTTTAGGAAACAGTCAAAACTGTCCCCTTTTTAAAGATGTTACAATTCTCAGTGCAGAACTTGAATTAATTACCTTTGTGGACAATGACTTCACTGATATCTTTTTAAGAAAAGCAGAATCTTAAGCCATATCCCAGGTCCTTTATTTTAAATCTGGTGTCAACATTAAGTGTACCGCACAAAACGTCCAACGCACCACGATTTGTACAGACGACTTGAAATGCTCTATTTAATGTTTTTTAAAGTCAGCCTACCGAGTCTGAATTCGGAGGACTCAGAAGTATGCATACATGAACCTAAAAATACCGGCTGTAATTTGCATAACCACAGCCCATGCAAGCTGCAACTGGTACCGTACTGTGATGCCATTTTCCAAACTCACCTATTTAAAGTCATCCAGCACAACATTCAACTGAGCTATGGGGGCAGAAAATTTCGGTTCAACTACTACTCTGACAGTGTAAGGTCCCCCCACCAAGCTGATCAGAGGGGCTGGATCCATGGGAAACCCCTCGAACTGAATTGGGAAATTTTTCATTTGCTGTAAAATGTAAAAATGTTTATGGCATGACAAATGAAATGGAAGGGTTGTGAGGCAACTCATGATTGTATTGAAGGAACTGATCTCCCTTGCAATGTTTGTATTTTTTGGTGATGTTTGAAACTGTTTGGCAATGTAATTTTTACAGATTTTTATGAATAAAGTATATTTTGGAAATTAAAAAAACTACTACTCTGACATAGACTCTCCATCTGGAACTTGTCCTCTTTTCAGATACTAACAGATTTACTATGTGTTTTCAATCTTTTTGATTTTATTTCAGATTTCTTGTATTTGCATTTTTTCTTATTCGAGTTAACTGATCTCAACAAAGTTGGCAGCAGTCCTGTAAGGTGGTCAGAAAAAAACTGCTGGATACTTTTGTTTCAGTATTTTCTTTCTAAAGTGGGCATATTATTTCATAAAACTGTAACTTAAGCATAAAATTTAAGAGCAGACTTGAAGTCCAGTCTTGAAATAAGGGGTGTTTCACACAAAGCATTTTCATGGTTCTTGATCAGCTAAACAATCTTCAAAGGCCTCCAGTGTGTCATTATTGCTTGATTTGGGTTCTTGTGATTTCATGCAACTTCTCTGGAGGTGGGATCTCTTTAGGGATGAGTTTTAGTCTCGCACCTAACCATGGTAGATTGGGGTTGAGTCGATCCTCTCTGGCCAACTTAACAAGTTGATAAATGAGCTAGAGATGTGCACTATATGCCAGGGCACTATTATTGCTGGCTCAAGATTGGGATCTAGAATGACACCTGTCCCTGGAGCCTGAGACTCTTCATACTATCTTCCAGATAGTTCCTAAAGTAGGGAGGCTGTCTCTGGACAAGCCATTCACTTGTGCACTGTGTGCAGTTTTAGCTGGTTAAATTCCAACAGTAACCCATCACATGTTTAGGGATCTTTAATTCTAAATTTTAAAGATGTACACTATGGGAAGAGAGTGTGCACTCTGAATGAGACTAGTGGAATCTATATTTACATGGATTTCCTGATAGTTTAGTTTTGAAGATTCTTAAGTATGGTGATGGGATTCCAGATTTAATAGGCTTGTGACCAAGCAAAAAAAGGAACATGTGATCTGCAGAATGTATTCATTGGCCAGCAAAAAAATCACAAATAACTGGCTGAAAATATTTTGAAGGTTGTCCATTAACTTTCACGCACATGTAGGATGCAAGTGTAGTCACATAAATAGGCAATTGTATATAGATAGCAATATTGTTCTTTGGACTAAACCTATACTTGCATCCCATATTCATTGCAGGCAGTGTGTCCATACAAATATAAAAGCTTTTCAGAGGTTCAGGACACCCTTTTGTCCTTAAATCTCAAAACCACTTGTATTGGTAACTGGAACTTAGAACAGAGTTCCCAAACTTGTCTTTCCCCATACAAAATTAATTATTATTGGTGAGGATGCCAGGTCCCTGGGATATTAAAGATGGTAATTAGTCTTTTGTCTGCCTCAGTAACATTATTTATCTCTGTTTTCAGACAGGTTTCAAAAACCTTTTGGCAATGATTAGACGCACATGTTGCAATGCCTCCTTCATAAATGAGAAAAAAAGACTCTATACTGTTGCTTTCTGAGCTGTTTTTTCATTGCTTGGAAAAGTGCTGACTTGCCAAAGGATGTTTGTGACTTTTTGAGGGGTAAAGTTCTGATAAGGCCTTTAGTTCCAGAAGTGATCTGTTCATTACACATTTTTTACAGATGCCCTAAAAGTAATCTGCAAGCCCTTGCACTTGCTTCACTACCGTGTATCTCAAAATGTATCTTTGAAGTCCCTTCGAATAATGCAGGATAGGAGTTCCAGGCAACTTTGTAAGTTCTGAAACTCAAATTTAACCAGAGATTCAAGAACTTTGCCAATCTTTTTCATTTTGACTCCTAGCTCTCTTTTGTTCTTGTAGTCATGCTATTCAGTGAATACTGTGGTTCATTGAAAGACTTGAAACAACTGATGCCATAAACTCTTCAGTTGTGGCCCCTACAGCCAGATCAAGATGATGAACTAAGCAGTTTCAAGCAACAAGTGAGCTTGGAAACTCATTCTTAAACAGCAACAGCATCTTTGGTTTATTCCAAACATCACAAATGCACTATAACTGTGCATTCTTTTCCAAATTTTTTGCCGATCTCATTACCTCACAATTTTTTAAAGTATAGTAGAAGATCCAAGTTGATTATAGTGGCTCTGGCTTGACTAAGTTCAATCAAGCTCAGAAAGGCAGTGGTCAGCTTATCATTTCAAGACATGTCATGCAGATACAAATCAATGTTGACAGGTTACTGAGGATTGTGTTTTCGTCAATGAAAACATTTGTTGATATCCTATTTTTTTTTTCAGAACTTCCTTAGCTGTCAAATGTGTACCATTTGCCCTGTGCTCCAGAATACAATTTTTGTTAGTTTTTCATTATGAAAATTTCTTTCTTCTCTGATTTTTCCTTCAACCCATTCTTCTGGCAAGGACAGTCTCTACACATTAGGTTACATTCTTAATGGAGAGGTCCTCACAATCTTTGATATTTCTGCAAACTGAGGATTCCAGATAGGAACTCTCCAAAATTATTTATGGATATGCTTCTTTGAAATACAGTACATTTATTGCTCACTGCTCCTGGAATCGGGGGAAGCTGAGAACAAACCAGAGATTCAACAACACTCCCGAAGGTCAGTACTGGTTCACATCTCTGTGTTCTAGCATAACCCACCTATCATGTTCAGAAATGTGTTTGTTCTGGCAATCAAGGTCATACTCAGTTACAATCAAAGTTTCACAGACAGATGCTCCCAGCAATTGGTTGCTTACTGTATAATGTTAAATTTCAAGGTTTGTAATTTGCCCATGTTGTTTCTCTGCATTAGACCGGTATGAGAACAGACTTGTTTGCAACTGATTTTCGGGCGTCTTGAATCACATCTAGAAAGTAGAGGTTCAGGAATATCCATTTTAACTCCGACGCTGCCTAACTTTCATTTAGTTTTTTTTTGCTCAGTTCTGAGTCTTTTATTACTGAACTTTCATTAATTGAAATATTGAATCATAACTCAGTTGCCATATTTTGCTGGTGTATATCCCAGCCTCCAGCCTCCTAATTACAATGTGGGACAAAAAGCCCTAAATTGTGACAATGTGAAACATAAACCAATAAATTAGAATACAGGTATACATCAGTTTGAACTGTCCAATATTTCTCCCTAATGCATGGATATAAGGCAGACAGCATGGTTAAAATGATAAAGCTATTATTGTTCAATGGTGAACTATGGGCTGACCTTTTTGAAAAGCCCTATGTGATCAATAATTGACCATCTGCTATGACTTGCTGTTATATTTCCAAACTAATATGACATGAAGTGAACTGTGAAATCACAGATTTCTGTCACATGGAAACCACACAACACAATAAAAGGCCTAAAATAGTGATGGACAGCCAAGTTAATGTTGGATTTTGCAAGTTGCTGTTGATTGTAACTTTTTGATTCTGCTCATGTTTTGATGAGGTGCAGGGTGCCTTGTTCCCTCTGTGCATCCTTACCTGCTATGTAGAAAGTGAGCGTTATTACTGCTCAGCTTTACTTGATATCCTACCTCCACTCTTGCCTTTCATTGGGAGTGTTCCACCACTCTGCATCCACAATGCTAAGACACTGATTAGCATTGCCTCTTCTAACTGTTGGCTATCACCACTGAGAATACAAAACATAGACTGACTTAACAGTCAGTCAAAGAACTCTTATTGGAGTCTTAGTACGATCCATTTCAATTTGCCAGAAAAATATTGGGCAGTATAGCCACTCTGATTGGCCTCAGCAACCTTGAGCTAAGGAGGGAAAATCAGCCAAGGTTCCCACTTCCTTTCATTCTCCACATTCTGTAAAGTGTGCAAGTGGATGTCACTTGTGATGCCCTCATGGTTAAATAGTGTGCCAACACTCACTCTCTAGGCTTGCTCACACATGAAGAATAGCCAAGTGGACACAGTATCAAATGGTAACTAACACCCATGGAACCATACAATTCCACAGACAGTGGTTTCCCTCTAGGATCACGCCCAAGGTTTCATTCTTAATATGTGAACCAGCCTATTCCACTGTGGGGTCATCACAGGCAATTCAATGCTCTTGTCACCTAATATACTCCAACTTGCACTCCTCAGCAGGTACCACTAGATAGGATCAGAATCACTGCCCAGAAGCACTGACGTAATTTGTACCAATGCTAACTGAGTTCAGCTATCTCAATATAGGTGGGGGATCAGACCTGGAACTTGCCTGGTCTGTATGGCTCAGTACCAAACCAGATTGTGAAACTTCTCACAAAACCACTGAGCAGCCTTATTTTCAGTTTTTATGAGTTGTATTTCCTCATTTTTTAAAGGTTATTTCTGATACCTTTAAACCTGTTCAAAAGAAGAGTTTTTCTGTTTGAATGGAAAAGATTAGCCCATAATAGGTTCCTCGAAGTTTTCTTTGATCAGTGGCCAAAGTAAAAGGCAGTTTCAGGATCAGGATGCTTCATTACTTACAGGATGAATGTTCCTTTATATTGCTGGTTAGATGTATCATACTGAAATTAACAAATTGCTTATTGCAGTTGAGACTCAAGCTAGGGGAGATGGTGGCATAGTGGTAACGTCACTGGTACTAGTAATCCAGAGGCCCAGGATAATACCCTGGAGCTATGGGATCAAATCCCACCATGGCAGCTGGTGGAATTTAAATTCAATTCAATAATTTTAAAAATCTGGAATTGAAAGCTAGTCTCAGTAGTCTTCTTTTTTGCTTTTGGGCCTCCTTATCTCGAGAGACAATGGATACGCGCCTGGAGGTGGTCAGTGGTTTGTGAAGCAGCGCCTGGAGTGGCTATAAAGGCCAATTCTGGAGTGACAGGCTCTTCCACAGGTGCTGCAGAGAAATTTGTTTGTTGGGGCTGTTGCACAGTTGGCTCTCCCCTTGCGCCTCTGTCTTTTTTCCTGCCAACTACTAAGTCTCTTCGACTCGCCACAATTTAGCCCTGTCTTTATGGCTGCCCGCCAGCTCTGGCGAATGCTGGCAACTGACTCCCACGACTTGTGATCAATGTCACACGATTTCATGTCGCGTTTGCAGACGTCTTTATAACGGAGACATGGACGGCCGGTGGGTCTGATACCAGTGGCGAGCTCGCTGTACAATGTGTCTTTGGGGATCCTGCCATCTTCCATGCGGCTCACATGGCCAAGCCATCTCAAGCGCCGCTGACTCAGTAGTGTGTATAAGCTGGGGGTGTTGGCCGCTTCAAGGACTTCTGTGTTGGAGATATAGTCCTGCCACCTGATGCCAATTATTCTCCGAAGGCAGCGAAGATGGAATGAATTGAGACGTCGCTCTTGGCTGGCATACGTTGTCCAGGCCTCGCTGCCGTAGAGCAAGGTACTGAGGACACAGGCCTGATACACTCGGACTTTTGTGTTCCGTGTCAGTGCGCCATTTTCCCACACTCTCTTGGCCAGTCTGGACATAGCAGTGGAAGCCTTACCCATGCGCTTGTTGATTTCTGCATCTAGAGACAGGTTACTGGTGATAGTTGAGCCTAGGTAGGTGAACTCTTGAACCACTTCCAGAGCGTGGTCGCCAATATTGATGGATGGAGCATTTCTGACATCCTGCCCCATGATGTTCGTTTTCTTGAGGCTGATGGTTAGGCCAAATTCATTGCAGGCAGACGCAAACCTGTCGATGAGACTCTGCAGGCATTCTTCAGTGTGAGATGTTAAAGCAGCATCGTCAGCAAAGAGGAGTTCTCTGATGAGGACTTTCCGTACTTTGGACTTCGCTCTTAGACGGGCAAGGTTGAACAACCTGCCCCCTGATCTTGTGTGGAGGAAAATTCCTTCTTCAGAAGATTTGAACGCATGTGAAAGCAGCAGGGAGAAGAAAATCCCAAAAAGTGTGGGTGCGAGAACACAGCCCTGTTTCACACCACTCAGGATAGGAAAGGGCTCTGATGAGGAGCCACCATGTTGAATTGTGCCTTTCATATTGTCATGGAATGAGGTGATGATACTTAGTAGCTTTGGTGGACATCCGATCTTTTCTAGTAGTCTGAAGAGACCACGTCTGCTGACGAGGTCAAAGGCTTTGGTGAGATCAATGAAAGCAATGTAGAGGGGCATCTGTTGTTCACGGCATTTCTCCTGTATCTGACGAAGGGAGAACAGCATGTCAATAGTCGATCTCTCTGCACGAAAGCCACACTGTGCCTCAGGGTAGACGCGCTCGGCCAGCTTCTGGAGCCTGTTCAGAGCGACTCGAGCAAAGACTTTCCCCACTATGCTGAGCAGGGAGATTCCACGGTAGTTGTTGCAGTCACCGCGGTCACCTTTGTTTTTATAGAGGGTGATGATGTTGGCATCGCGCATGTCCTGGGGTACTGCTCCCTCGTCCCAGCACAGGCATAGCAGTTCATGTAGTGCTGAGAGTATAGCAGGCTTGGCACTCTTGATTATTTCAGGGGTAATGCTGTCCTTCCCAGGGGCTTTTCCGCTGGCTAGGGAATCAATGGCATCACTGAGTTCCGATTTGGTTGGCTGTATGTCCAGCTCATCCATGACTGGTAGAGGCTGGGCTGCATTGAGGGCAGTCTCAGTGACAGCATTCTCCCTGGAGTACAGTTCTAGGTAGTGCTCAACCCAGCGGTCCATCTGTTTGCGTTGGTCAGTGATTATGTCCCCCGATTTAGATTTGAGGGGGGTGATCTTCTTGATGGTTGGCCCAAGAGCTCTCTTCATGCCATCATACATTCCTCTGATGTTTCCGGTGTCTGAGGCCAGCTGAATATGACTGCATAGGTGTTGCCAGTAGTCGTTTGCGCAACGCCTAGCTGTTCTTTGTGCAGTACTTCTGGCTGCTTTAAGTGCTGCGGATGTTAAATCGCTGGGGGCTTTCTTGTAGTTCAAAAGTGCAATGCGCTTAGCGGCTATGACAGGTTCCAGCTCTTCATTATGAGATTGAAACCAGTCTGCATTTCTCTTCGCACTTTTGCCGTAGGTGGTCAAAGCTGACTCATAGATGGCGTCTCTGATGTGGGCCCACTTGGTCTCAGCATCCCCTGTGGGAGTGTTTTGAAGGGCTGTTACAAGTGAATTTAGAAATTTTTGTAACAGCTGTGGGTGAGAAATTCTGCTCGTGTTGATGCGCGGGTGGCCCTTCTGCTTGGAATGATGCAACTTCTTTGGTCTGAGTCTAACCTTGCTGCACACCAGGGAGTGGTCGGTGTCGCAGTCCGCACTGTGGAAGCTGCGTGTGATTTGAACACTGTTTAAGGCGGCTCGCCTTGTGACAATGAGGTCTAGCTGGTGCCAACGACGTGATCTTGGGTGCCTCCATGAAACCTGGTGACAGGGTTTAGTGTGAAAGAACGAGTTGGTGATGCAGAGGTTATGATAGGTACACAACTCAAGCAGTCTCTGCCCGTTCTCATTCATCCTTCCAACGCCATAGCGCCCAAGGCAGGAGGGCCATGAGTCATGGTCGGCCCCAACCCTGGCATTAAAGTCCCCCAGCAGGAATAGGTGTTCGGTGTTGGGGATGCTGCTAATGATGTTATGGAGTTGTTCATAGAACTGGTCTTTAGCTTCAGGTGCGGAACAGAGTGTTGGAACATAGATGCTGAGTAGGTGTACTGGACCAGAGGTGGTGAGCAGTCGGTTGGACAGTATGCGTTCCGAGCCATTTGAGGGAGGCTCTATCATGCTGAGCAAGGAGTTTCTGATGGCGAAGCCCACTCCATGCTGTCTTGGTTCTTCAGGATCCCTGCCCTGCCAGAAGAAGGTGTAGTCTTGCTCTGCTAGAGAGCCACTCGCGGGGAGGCGAGTCTCCTGAAGTGCTGCAATGTCCACATTGAGTCTACTGAGCTCGTTGTTAATGATGGCGGTCTTCCGAGAATCGTTGATTTGTGTAAGGTCTTCCGACAGGCCAGGACACATAGTTCTGACGTTCCAGCTTGCAAAGCGAAGGGCTGGTACCTTCTTTCCATTTTTCATGTTGTTTGGTGCGGTGTATCAGTCCACCTTTCGGGCAATGACCCTGAGCTCCAAGCACCCATTGAAGCAGGCAGACTGTGGCGGGACAGAACCTTATTGACCGGGGGCTGCCCGGTTTGAGGCGGGCGGTAGCTGTCCAGTGAGGTGCAATGACCTCTCCCAACGACAAAGGCAACCCGTGGCGCCCAGTTTCTACGCCAATTTATCTGGACTTATAACCCGTAACTGCTGCCTTCCGTGTTGTTTCAGTCGCTGTGAGGCAACTATGGAGTGACCTCTCCATGGCGCATGCCTGGGCAAATTTATGGAGGTTGAGAGTTGCCCAGTCGTCAAAACCCCCCTCTCGGCCTTTCTGGTGGGGTCCAAAGGAGTGCAGGACACGACGTTTGGCACCAGTATGGCTGCAGGAACTGCCGGAAACATGCCAAAGGTGACACATGACCGCCTACGGGGTTCCGCTCCGGATTTTCTGTTAGGGTTTACTCCCTTAGCCTTGGTCTCTCCCGAGACGCCCACAAGGCAGTGGGGTTGTTGGGGCCCCTACACAGGTGTAGGATGGTGCCGGTGGGAGGAGGGGATGCAAGGGGGAGGGGTAGAGGGAGGGGGTGGGGGGGGGGTGCAGGGGAAGGGGGTGCGGGGTGAAGATGGTGCGAGGGGGGAGCGGGCTGGGACGGGGTTGTGAGGGGGTGAGCTGAGAGGGTGGAGCAGGGAAGGGGACGGGGGTGGGGGGGGGGTGGAAGGGGGGTAAAGGGGGGGGGGGGTGGAATCTGGTGCAGGTAATAAGCCATTTCCTCAGTGCCCACCATCGACGTCCGGAAAGCTCATCCACGTCCTTCGGGAGGTGAAGCATCATTTGGCAGACTTAGAGGTGATTACATTTGCTAAGGGTTTTTTTTTTGCAGTGGTTTAAATAAAGGCATGCAGCATTGCCGACAGTGCGCTGCAGATGCTCTCCGAGCCATCTCCCGCGGGCGCTTTGAAGTTGCGGCCGTGGGGGCCGTTCGTGGATGTTTTGGGTGCTCGGGGCACCTTTTCACAGGACTTCTCTCGGGTCCCGCAGTCTCAGTAGTGATGACATGAAAACTCCTCTGATTCATTAATGTTCTTTAAGGAAGGAAATCTGCTGTCCTCACCTGGTCTGGTCTACATGTGACTGCCCACAGCAATATGCCCTTTGAAATGACTTAGCAAGCTACTCAGTTGTAAAGGGCAATTAGCGATGGGCAACAAAAAATACTGGCCTTGCCAGTGACACCCACATCCCATGAACAAATTTTTTTTGAAGTCCCAGGGTTTATACAAAATAGGGGACAGAGCACGAGAAACAGCAGGATACAGGGTGACTGGAAGGGGAAACTGTAGGTTATATAAAGGATACACTGTGGGGATCCACTAGGGATTCAGAGGCCACAGCATGTTACAGAAAGTATAATATAGTAGAGAATATACTGGAGGAAGATATCCACTTCTCATTTCCCCAACACCTAAGGTGTGTTCTTAGTACGGTGTACCCTTTATTTGCATTCTGTAACCTCTATACCCCACAGTGTATCATTTATACCACTGCTTTTGCTGCCCCCACAGTGTATCTCCTGTGTCACTCCATTCTAATTGTGCTGAGTCAGGCTGCGGGCGGGGAAGCTGTGGTATTAATGAGCCTTTACAGGAAGTTCCCTTTTAACAGGATTGCTTTTGAGGTTACTGAAATCTAATGCCTGACATAACCAAAACAAATAATAGCAAATTTGTGTTTTGAACAAACCTATACATTAAACAAACCAACCTTTGCAAAAATTAAACAAGTTAGTGAGTAACATTGTAACCTATAAATAACTATGTGGTTGGAATTGAGAATTTCATTCAGGAGCAAATGTACTGTAATAATGTGGAACTCGCCAATTTAGACAATATGCATTTATTTTTTTAAAAACCTAAATTATTAATACTGAATTTGAATTGTTTCTCACCTCTTCCCTCAAAAGGAACTGACCGATTCTAAGGGTGTCCTGCCAAGGTAGTTCTCCCTACTTTATCTAACTGGACAGTCCTTGTATGGGGTTAGATGTTGTGCATTGACAGGCCATTCAACTGCATGGGGCAGCTGAATCTGATTGTATTAAAAACATAAGGAATGGAGCAGGAGTAGACCAAATGGCCTCAGGAGCCATTCAATAATATCATGGCTGATTTTCTGCCTCAGCTTCACTTTCCCACCCACTCCCTATATCCCTTGAATCGCTGAGAGACCTCAATGGTGCATCCACAACCCTCTGGGGTACAGAATTCCAAAGATTCCACAGGTCTGCGAGTGAAGAAGTTTCTCCTCACCTCAGACCTAAATGATAACCCGTTATCATGAGACTGTACCCCCTTGTTCTAGATTCCCCAGCCAGGGGAATTGCTATCTGACATATTGTGTAGCAGGAGTCACTGGGTGGTGATGAGGATCAGAAACTTTGATTCATTATTAGTCCCTCCCTAGCCAGAAGTACAATCTCTTACTGTCATCCTATTGTTGAGCTAATTCAGCAATTCGTGGAATCAAATCTAGGATCTCCTTGCTGTGCATAGCTTGGTACTGCACTAGGTGATGCATCTTCCCCTGCAGTCAGGAGGACTTACACACTGCAGATTGACTGCCTGCTTTTGGGATTCAGTGTCAACAGATGTACCATTTTCAGAATCCTGCTTGGATGGACATTTTGTACTTTGATGATTTCACAGTACACCCACACATGCACCATGAATCAACAGTGATTAAACCAGAAGACATATGTACAGATCCCAAATGCCGTATTATTAAAGGTCATTGGTGCAACATTAACTTCCCGGAAAAGCAAGGAATGCTATGTTGACCAGTGAAGTATGTGTGCCGTGCAGCATTTGTATCCCTGCAGCTTGAAATTGTGTGATTTATTTTTTTCCAGTCACACTCTTTGAACCTTGCATTGACTATGGCCACAATACAAGCAGCTCACCTCAGTATTCCACCAATATTGTCCTGAACAAGCTATTGGAAATTGGGAAACAATAAGCCTGGGGAATATCATGCTTTCCGGTTTTCCTATCCCACCCCTCTCCCATAAATACCTAGCCTCCACTGGATGTCTCTTGTCATGAACACGTGCTATGCCGAATGATGATTTTTAATCCATCAGCTGGAAACCTGAAATCAAATTTTTTTAAAGGTGACTGCTGGCAACTAAAATGGCCTCCAAAATTTGCATCAAGATCCTGTACATTCCAATGTATCTGGCCAGTGCTCTTCAGAACAATGACTTGGGAAGTTTGGAGTGCATTACTTGGTCAATCCCCATTAACAAGACATTTAAAGGCAATCACTTGGGACATTAAACAGGTGGAGATGAACCACTCAAAGGCAATCAATTGAACAATGGGACCCCGATTGAGAGAAGGGAATTCCTAGACATAACCTAATTAAGTTGCAAGAGGAAATACACACTGATCCATCATGTGACAGGCCCACCATATGTGTGTTTTAAGCTGGCTTTTCTCTCTCTGTAACCAGACGAGCAACTGGACAGTGATCAGAAGAGACCCAAGTGGAGTCCCTCTCTCTCTCTTCCTCCCCAGTCCACCTGGCAAGTTTCAAACCCTGCCTGGTGGTCATAATCACCTGAGTCTATCACTGCGACAGACAGAGACCCCATGAAGGAACTCATCCACATTGCTGTTTCCAGGAGGACCACCGAACCTGCTGGCCAAATCTGCAAGCCGGAAGCCTCAGGAGCACCAAGTTCATACGGAAGCCAATCGAGTCACCAAACTCCACAGACTGTATACCCCTTTGTGTTGTTCTGGACTCTAATCCGACCAATCTATCCTGCCCCATTCTGTAACCTATTTGTGTGTGTGTAAGTTGGAGCATAGTTTATTACTTTACTTAGATCGGTTTAAGTACAATGAGGTTAACCTCTTCATTAAACTCAAGAAAACCTGTCCGATTGGTTCTTTAATGATCATAGCATGCAAATAGTTAAATACTCACTGAATTGGCAAGCACATTCACATTAAAAATAAATAAATAAACCCTGTTGCGGTCTGTTACAACCGGATGAGAAAGGTTTCTAGGGGTCCATTTCAACCTTCACCTGGTCTTACTGTAACAGGATTTAATTTTAAACACACCATGTTTTGAGCTCCTCCTTGGTGAATCCCTGTTTACCACTTTCCAATTGCAAGGCAAAGAAAAGAGCACAAACAGGCTTTCTTAGGTTTAAATAAGAAAAGTGAAATTTATTAAAACTTAAACCTTAATTCAGTGAACACCTACGGATACACGCTGCACCCCAAGCTTTTCTTTTCGCACATACGCGATATGCATATGTAAATAGAAACAGAAAAAAGCAGAAGAAAAATAGTGGAGATGTTTGAGGCAATATCTGAAGAGTTTCTTGTTACTGTGCTTCGAGCTCACTGTAGAGTCCGTTTGTAGTTGGTTCTTGCTTGTAGGTAATTCTTGCTTTTCATTGGGGCCCAGTATTTTTCTTAAAACTTGCTCACTGTAGGAGACTTTTCTCTCTTGGGATTCCTGTGTTGTCAATGGATTTCAAAGCTGGTGACAAAGAGATGAGCAGGCAGGAGAGAGATGTTCTCAATCCAGGAGCCAGGAGCTTTCTTTTTTCAAACACACTGTTTCTCCAATTTAAAACTCTCTGTTCAAAACTCTGCAACAGCCAGTTAGTCATGTGACTAAACTGGTCTGACCACGTACGTTTGGCGTATTGGGGGAGCAGGGACTTTGTTCCAACACTATCTGCCAGTATGCAAAAAAGATCTTTCTGGCTAGGGGCCTGGCAATTCCTTGTAATAGGCCCTCTTCCCAGCAACAATTTTAAGTTTAATGTTTATGTGCCTCATTCTTGGCAGGTGGGGGCATGGTCATGGCTGCACGACATGATCAAACAACAAGAGGGATAAGAGGGGAGCCCTTTGATCCCTCCTTACCTGATCGTAACAGTCTCCACAGTAACATGTCAAGATCAGAAACTCTGCAGTAAAGCGTGGCTACCCGACCCGACCAGACCCGACGACATGTGTTGCCTTCGGGTCAGGTCGGTCTCTCTTTCAGTTACAGCATTCGGGCTTGGGTCGGGTCGGGCTGGACGTGGACCTTGCTCCTGGAAGTAATCTTCAAATAAACATTCAGGACATCAAGTCGGGAAACGTGTAGTCCGGACTCCGCACTCTGCATTAAAGCCTGGCTACCCGACCAAACCCAACTACACGTGTCGTGTTCGGGTCGGGTCGGGCATTAAAAAAATTAAAGGACTTGGGCCCGGGTTCGGGTTGGCTGTTGTCGGGTCGGGTTTTAATTTTATACCTGAGCCAGGCTTTACTGTGCAGAATGGAGGAACTGTTATTGCATTTTCCATTCCTTTCCTCCACATCCTATGATATTGCACTATGCTGTTTCATTTTATGGGCAGGCATTGCAAGTGATGTGACGACATCATGGCATTGATGATCTAACTTTGCCTAAAGAAAGAAAAAAACTTGCATTTATATAGCGCTTTCCACAACCTCAGCACATCCCAAAGCAGCAGGCTATTATGAAGACAAATGGCATGTTGCCCTTTATTGCAAGGGGATTGAAGTACAAGAATAAAGAAGTCTTGCTGCAATTGTACAGGGCTTCGGTGAGACCACACTTGGAATACTGTGTGCAGTTTTGGTCTCCACATTTAAGAAAGGATATACTTGCACTGGAGGCAGTGCAGTGAAGATTTACTAAATTGGTCCCTGGGATGAGGGGGTTGCCCTATGATGAGAGGCTGAGTAAATTGGGCCTATATTCTCTGGAGTTTAGAAGATTTAGTCTCCAGTCTGTACTGAGCTAGCTAATCTTAAAAGGGACAGTGGCAGGGACACTATAATTGGTTTCAACATCTTGAGGATCAGAGAGGTGAAAACCAGACAAGGTTCCTTCTCCTGATCTCTATCCAGGGACCCCCAATTAAACTGCTTGTGTGTGCACATCAGGCAAGGGCAGAATCAGGTATAGTTATGTTGCTCTTTAACAGCATTTTAGCTGCAGGTAATTCTGGCCACCTTTTTGACAGATTGCTTAAGCGAAATGTACAACCTCATTGGCTTGTTTGAACATCAATATAGTTTCAAACCCACGTACAGTCCATTACCAAGACCAGGATTTTCTACTTCCATATCACCTAGCTCTGTCCCTCCCCCACCTCTACCACTGTCGAAACCCTCAGCTGTGCCTTCATCATCAATAGCCCAATGTCTCCAGTGCTGTCCTCACTGGACTTCCAAGCTCCATCCCACATAAACACCAACTCATCCAGATGTAGTCCTGCTCAATTATTGCCTCTATCTTTCCAGCCTTCACTGGCTCCCCGTCCCCAGTGCACTGATTTTAAAATCCTTCTCATTGTCTTCATGGTCTCCTTTGACCCTACACCCAGCTGACACCTTCCACTTTTCTACATGTAGAGTATTGGGATTCTCCCAACCCAGACTCCAATCCACCATCAAGGCTCTGCTCTGGAATTCTCTACCGAAACCTTTCCTTCTCTTGCACCCTCTGAAAACTCCTCTTGCAAAGTCCCACTACATTTAAGGCAACTTATAAATTGAGGTTCTTGCCTCAATAGCCTCAATGACAAAGCGCACACATTTCAAGAAAAGCAACTACTTGAACCAGGTACAAAAGGGATGACAGGAGGGTGTGGAACCACCAGCAAACAGGAGGGGAGAAAATTAGTCCCAAAAAGATTAAGAGACCTAACGTGCCTTTAACTTGGTTAGAAATTGTCTCAGTGCCACAGGAGTATAGATCCTATTTATTTGCATTAAACATTTTTCTCCCCAGTTTTACCATGAAGGTTGTTTGCGGAACTAAGTGTTTTGAAAACATTGGAGTTCAGGAGGTTGACACTGGGTGCGAGTAAGAGAGGAAGATTCATTATTATTCGAGGGGACGTGGAAGCTGAACGTGAAATTGTTGACCCCAGAGAACATGAAGGAACTCAAAAGGGATTACAAAGGTTCGAGAACTGTGCAACCCCTCTTTTGAGTCCCTGACATACTGGTGGAAAGTGATCAAGGTGAACATCAAGAGGTTCTTCATCCTCAAAGCGGTTCAGAGGACAAGAGAGAGACAGAGGGAAATGTCCCAACTCCAGAAAAGCATGCAGAATTTGTTCCTACTGAGGTCAAAGGGGGTTGAGGTCAAGGAAGATCTCCCAAGAGGTGAAGAGCCAGCAGGCCTCACTCTTTGCCGCGGAGGCCTCCAAGATCATCTTCCAGTCCAGAGTCAGCTCTGTGGAGCAGGATGAGATGTGCTTGCGTTCTTCTTCCAAAAGGTACAGAGAGAGAGCTCTGACATCAGCAGCCTCAAGGAAGAGGATGGCTCAGTACATACGAACATACGAATTAGGAGCATGAGTAGGCCACTCGGCCCCTCGAGCCTGCTCCACCATTCAATAAGATCATGGCTGATCTGATTGTAACCTCGACTCCACATTCCCACCTACCCCCAAAAACCTTTCACCCCCTTGCTTATCAAGAATCTATCTACCTCTGCCATAAAAATATTTAAAGACTCTGCTTCCACTACCTTTTGAGGAAGAGAGTTACAAAGACTCACGACCCCTGACCTTGCCGTCTTCTGCTCGGGTCTGCTGTCAGTTCACAAACTCATGAGCATCTGCGACCAGTTCAAACTGGCTTCGGGAGCCAAAGTAAATCACAACAATAATGAGGCCATGTTTTTTGGGAACTGGGCCAACCGATCCTTTGTCCCCTTTACCGTCAGGTCAGACTACCTGAAGGTGCTGGGGATATGGTTTGGAGGGACTGGGGTGTGTGCCAAAAACTGGAAATAGTGAGCAGCCATGGTGAAACAGAAACTGGTCAAGTGGGAGTGATGCTCCCTCTCCATTGTGGGTAAGAACCTGGTCATCAGGTGCGAGGTGCTCTCGGTGTTGCTGTACGTGGCGCAGGTCTGGCCCATACCCCACACCTGCACTGTGGCGGTCACCCGAGCCGTCTTCCGCTTTATCTGGAGATCAAAAATGGACTGTGTCCACAGGGACACGATGTTCAAACCCCTAGATAAAGGGAGAAAAACGTACCCAACATCACCCTCATCCTGATGGCCACCTTTGTGTGCGGCTGCATTAAGGTGCGTATGGACCCCCGGTATGCAAACACCAAGTGTCACTATGTGCTGAGGTTCTACCTGTCCCCGATGTTCTGAAGGATTGGTCTGGCCACATTGCCGCAGAACGCTCCATTCAGCCGGACTGTGCCGTACCACCTAATCCTCGTGGAAACATTTGTACAGAAAAACATATGACCACAAATCCATCAGCCAGTGGTCCACACATAATGTCCTTGAGGTCCTGCGGGAAAAAGAGATGATGGATCCTGTCAGATGGTTCCCTGAGCAGACTGTCAAACTCATTCATCAGAATGCTTCATCGCCAGAACTTTCAAACAAACACCAAGATGTAGCTTGGCCGGCGGTGAAATGATCCCTCTCCATCAGATCCTTCCTGCATGCCCGGAGTCTCACCCTCGAGGTGGCTGTGGTGGGGAAGAGATCGTTGTCCACCTCCTTCTGGAATGTCCCTTTGCAAAGCAGATCTGGAAAGAGATGCAGTGGTTTTTGTTGAGGCTCATCCTAAGCAGCTCTGTAGCGCAGCACTCTTTGCTCTACAAGCTATTCCCAGGGACACACACCGAGATAAACATCAACTGCTGCTGGAGGACCATGAACTCGGAGAAAGACACTCTTTGGTCTGCCTGAAACTTGTTGGTCTTCCAGTGCAAAGAGCTGTCCACGAATGTGCAGACTGGCACATTCCAAGGTCCATGACTATGTACTGAGGGATGCAGTAAAGCTTGGGCAGCTGCCGCAAAGGCTGAATGGGGAAAGGCCACTGGTTAAGGCCCTCCCGCCATAGCATACCGAAGGGCTGGAACCCGTGTAAAATTCTTCTGGCTGTAAACTATGTAATGCAAATGTACATTGTTGATATAACCTGGAATGGCAAGAGTTGTGAGGCACCTCGTGTTCTGTACTGAAAGAAACTGATCTTTATTGCACTTTATGAAATGTCCAACTTGAATTGTTTTGTAATGTATTTTTACAAATTTTTATGAATAAAGTATATTTTTGGAAAAATAAATTATTATTCCAGAGTTTGCAAAGTGCTGGTACCGGCTGCACAGTAGGATGGTACCCTCCAGCCCTCGGTCTGGGGGAGTGGAGTGGACCCGATACAATAACTCCCACCACCCTTGGGAGAAACAGCTCCAATCCCAGCAACACGTCCCTGAGTGCAGAACCACCCCAGAAATAACCCGGGCTGCTTTCAGTGTGGGGGGTGGGGGTTGGGGAGGGTGGGGGGGGGGGGCGGGGGTGGGTGGACTGGCTCTGCCCTGTTTAGCCATCCCTCAACCCTTAGATGGGGCCAGTACAGAGTCCTGGTGTGTGCTCCTGCAGACAACTTAAAAATCCTAGCGGCACAGCCCCTCCTCATCCAGCTGGCCCCCACCGCCCACCCTGCCCCTCTACCCACCCTACCCCTTTTGCCCTACTGCCCATTCCAGCCTCACGGCCCACCCCATTCCACCTCTACCCACCCCACCCCTCTATCCACCCCAGCTCCCACTGCCTACCCTGCCCCTCTACCCACTCCAGCCCCCACTGCTCCGCTACCCACCCCATTCCCCCTCTACCCACCCCATCCCCCACTGCCCCTCTACCCATCCCAGCCCTCACTGCCCCTCAACCCACCTTGGCCCCCACTGCTCTGCTACCCACTCCAGCCCCCACTGCTCCGCTACCCACCCCATTCCCCCTCTACCCACCCCATCCCCCACTGCCCCTCTACCCACCTTGGCCCCCACTGCCTTCTATCCACCCCAGTCACCACTGCCCACTCCAGCCTCACTGCCCACCCTGCCTCCCACTGCCCACCCCATCCCCCTCTACGCACATCAGCCACCCACAAGCCCCCCCCCCCCCCCCATCCTCTCTACTCATCCCAGCCCCCTCTACCCTCCCTGGCCTTTTTTACCCACCTTGCCCCACTGCCCACTCCCAACTCACTGCCCACCCTGACAACAGTTGATGATTTTGAGGTGGGACTGAAATCAGAGCACTCCTGCCAGGCAGACATCCTTCTAACTTTTGTCCCCCTCCCCGCCTCCCCAACACATTCCACCATTCCCTCTGTTTCTCCCATTTTTATTTCTGGCTGAGTGTCTTTTTGTTTTTCTTTTTTGTCCCTCCTTCTCTGTCCTTTTACTCAATCTTTTTTCTCATTTCATCTGTTTTCTCCCTATTTCTCTGTCTCTCCTTTCATTCCCTGTATTTCTCTCACACCCTCCCTCCATCGCCCGCCCGCCCTTCTTCTTGTGATCCTCTTTCCCTCTCCCTCTTTCTCACCCTCCTTCTTTATCCCTCTCACTTTCTCTCCTTCCATCTTTCTCTCACTCATTCCCTTTATTAATCCATTTTGTCCCACCCATTCACTCAATCGCTCTCTCTCTCTTGTCTCTTCCTTGGTTTTCTCCATATTCCGGTCCTTGATATTATCTTTCTCCACAGCCCTGGAGAGTCGTGACGAGGAAAAGTTTCTTGTTACATTTTTGCACCCCCTTCTCTTCAACCTGCTTGTAATCTGGCATATCCGAAATATTTGCGCAAAATATATTCCTAGTCAACAAACAAAAGATTTTTTTTCGGAAGAGCTCCCAATGCAAATAAAAATCAAGTTAAAAATCGAACTTAAAGCCCTGCAAAGTTCGAATGGTCCCTGCACTTGTGCCTCTCTGTAAAGGAGGAGTGAGGGAAATGGAACAATAAACTGGTCTATACATTGTGTAGGTTGCACATTGCGATAAAGAATATGTTTGACCAGGAGCTTAAAGACCGAGAAATACATTCAAAGTGTGAGCGACGCGCCATCTGCTGGCTGCTGTAAACCACAAGTCTGGGAAGGACACTACTTAACCTGCAAATAATGCTGCAGACAAAATCTGCAGTTAATGCTATGGGTCCAATCAAATTATTGCTAGAAGGATATTTTGTTGCTGGTATTCGAGGGGGGAAAAACAGAGATATTACTACAGATTTGAACTATCTAGCATTAAGCTGTTGTTCATGTTACAGATAGGAATAATTTGTAGCCAAATAAGTCTAAGCAGTGTCAATGCTATATGCACAATTTACAGTCATGCTGCAGAAATGACCACAGGTAATGGTTTAGGAAACCTGCAGTTAATACAATGGGAATAATTAATGGTGCAATGCTATAAAAATCTAGTCTCTGTTTTTGGTAAAACATACAGTTAAACTATGGGAATAATCGCCTGTTTTACTACAGGAAATCTGCAGCCATTGCTGTCGGTAAAATATGCTTCCAACAGTGCTTTTTTTTATACACAGACAAAACAACCTAATTGTTCTGAAAGTAAATCTTATAATGACAGACTATATTTAGGCTAACAAGTACTTACGGGAAGCAGCCTCAAATTACAAATTGCACATTTTCATGTTTTGGCATATCTTTTTTGAAGGTGTGTTTTGTAGAATGCAATTCCAGTTTATACCTGCTGAATTCAGACAAGAAAGCTTGTTTCGGCAATAATGGAATGAAAGAACTGTAAGGTAGTTTGAATCAGTCACAAGTATAATAAGAACCCTTGGAGGGACTGTGCAGAACCATTGAGAAGGATTTGTCTGGGAAAACCTGTGGTCAGATAAGAATTTTTCCTTCTCCAATTTCCCTCTGATTTTTTTTAACCCCTCCTTTCCGGAAACTGGAGACTTATCCTGGCATACTGTTCTACAGTGCAGGAAGCAATTTCTTCATGTTTATGCAGAAGTGCGATTTCTGGAGGGTTTTCCCCCTCCCTTTCCTAAACCTACAATTGATGCCAGTTGGAGCCCCCACTACTGTTGCTCCAGCTGAGATCAGCTAATTCAGAACAGACAACGGATTGAATCTGGGACTTCCAAATCTATATGATTCATTAGCAGACCTGGCAATGCTTTAATGGGCTAGGCCATTAGGAAGCCTTTTGATTTTTGTCAAATGTATTTCCAATTTTCGTTGAGTACAGTGACTTTACTAAAAATAACTCAGAGCTTTTCTGGGTTATCTAAGCCTTGATTTGGCAAACCTCTTCCAGTCAGAGTTCCAGAGATCTGAAGTTAGAAACCTCTTAAATCCAGTTCCATCTTATTACGGGTGTAATGTGAACATTTTTGAAGTTTCTGGCTTTCCAACATGCATATTTTACCTGTATCAATTTATTAAAAAATGTTCAATGTGGAATTTGCTGCCCACAAGAGTGGTGGAAGCGGAGACAATTCCAAAAGGAAATTGGAGGGGCACTTGAAGGAAATAAACTTGCAGGGCTACAAAGATCAAGCAGGGGAGTGGGACTGACTGGCTTGCTCCAGAAAGCCAGCATGGACTCAATGGTCCAAATAGCCTCTTCTTATGCTGTAAATGACTCTTATGACTCAACGTTTGATAATATCTATGGGTATGATTTGATTATTTCAGTGCGTTTACACAGCTGCTTTTTAAGCTCTCTAAAATGGTCAAGTGGATAAAGCCATCATGAAGTAGTCAGTTATACAGATCAAAAGGTTGCAGGTTCTGTTCTCAGCACCTCTTAAACAGGGTGCAACAAAGGTTAACTAGATTGATTCCTGAGATGAAAGGGCTGTCTTATGGGGAAAGATGGAGTAGAATGGGCCTGTATTTTCTGGAATTTAGAAGAATGAGAAGTGATCTCATTGAAACATATAAAACTTAGAGGGCTTAACAGGGTAGATACCAAGAGGCTGCTTCCCCTGAATGGAGAACCTAGAATTAAAGAGATGTAGTGTCAGGATAAGGGGTCAGCCAATTAGGACTGAGATGAAGAGAAATATCATCACTCAGTGTTGGGAATCCTTGGAATTCTCCACCACACAGGGATGTAAATGCCCAGTTGTTCAGTATATTCAAGACTGAGATTGATAGATTTTTGGGCACTATGGAAATCAAGGGATATGGGGATAGGGCAGAAAAGTGGAGTTGATGTTGAAGTTTAGCCATGATCTTATTAAATGGTGGAGCAGGAAAAAAAGCATCTTAATCACAATTCAGTAATTTTGTGAAATGTACATGTTTGTGGGTTTCAGGTGAGAATATGACCAGGTTCTGCTGTGATGTCATTAACAGCTGAGTTGCCTAGAGTCAAATATGAAGAATGGTTATTTGGATTACATACTGAAGAGCATTTGTGCCTATGGACAGCGTAACATGTACCAGCACTTTCAAAAGAGTTGGAATATTAGAAGGAAAGAACTTGTAATTGATAGTAATGTACTTGACACTGATTGTCTAACAAAGATTTAAAAAAAAAAGTTCTTTGGAGACCCCTGGTGACTCAAAATCATCTAACCTGGCAGCAATCAACAAGAGAATTTAGGAATTCTAAACCAGTGAGCTTGACCTCAGACATTGTAAAACCAAGTGAGTATTGCAAAGGACACAATTCAGATCGGCTTTTGAAAATGAAAATGAGACATAAACTTAGCATTGATTTACAAATGAGAGGTCATGTCATACATCTAGACGTTTTTTTGCCCGGAGAATGTGATTTAGTATTTGGTACACATCATAAAAAGCAAAGTTTGTTTGACTTTCAAAAGACATTTGATACATCACCTCCGATGAAGTACTTTGAGGTAGGGAAGGTGAGATTTCAATTCTGAAATACCTCACAAACTGGAACGAACAATATTTTGACAACACAAACCATAAGAAATTATAAATATTCATTATTTGGTGGCCCTCCCAAAGGAACAATGTGTAAGAGTGCTGTATGGTCTTGCAGTATACAGACCAAGGAAGTCCCAGGTTCAATTCGTCTGTGCTGAGTCAGCTGATTTCAGTCCAGACAGAAGTAAGCATGATGCAAAAGCAGCCAATCCCATCCTATCTGACATCCAGATATGAGCACTTTCAACTGAACTCACTAGATAGCCACCAGAACAATGGCTGGTCTTTTGGTTCTTAGTACAAGGGCACCATGGCCAATTATAGCTCCTCTGGCTATAATCAGCTAACACAGAAGAGAGATCAAATCAGGGATCTTCCTGATTTATATTGCTTATTAACAGACTGCTCAGTACGTTTATCCATTAAGCCATTGATAAAACAGGGGAAACACATCTTACTTTGTCAGTTCTTCAGTTCTTTGATAATGTAAGCCACCAACATATTCATTGTACAACTGAGACTTCTCCCTCCCACTCGAACAACAGGTTCACTAGAAATGCATGAATAGGGGAACTTGGTACAGTTGGTTAGATACTGCCCTTTCACCTCTGGAACTAGGATGACGTCCTCCATTTGAATTAGTATGGACAGTCTCAATTCTATTTCTCAGAGGGCATGACCAAAAGTACAAAACTGGTCCTAATTGGGCATTAAATGAAAATCTTACCTGTAAATTTAGGCAAAATTAGGAGCATTCTGGCTAGTGTTGAAATGGAAAACATGTCACATGCCACACCAGGTGTATACAAATGTATGATTTAGCTTTATTCCAAATTAATTTTTCACAGAAATTTCTTCAAATGTGTTTGTAGGGTTTTTGGAAAAAAATCTTAAAAAGAGGATCATATACATTAGGGAGCAATGAAAGTCCCACTGTTTGTGAACTAAAGGAGCCTGTGAGTGGAACCTGAGATAACCATCCGATCGTTATATAGACTCTGAAGATTGGATTGTATCACTGGGAAGTGACTTTTATGAGGCTGTACAACCTCTGTTTCTGCAAAGTTCTGTGGTTTCGAGCATCCCCAGGTGTGCAGTTTAGATATAGATTGGTTAGATTATTATCTCATACATGTTCATTCACAGTCTCTTTAGTTTCACATTCAAAAGAGCACATGTAAAAGCAGCAAAGTGTTCATTGCTCCCTAGTGTAACTATGATAACTCTAAAATAAAAGCAAAATACTGCAGATGCTGGAAATCTGAAATAAAAACAATGTGCTTGAAATACTCAGCAGGTCTGGCAGCATCCATTGAGAGAGAGAAATAGAGTTAATGTTGCAAGTCAATGACCAGTTTTGATGAAAGGTCATCAACCTGAAACATAAACTTTTTCTCTTTCTCTCCACAGATGCTGCCAAACCTGCTATTTCCAGCACTTTCTGTTCTTATTTATGATATACCTCCCTTTGAAACAAAGATTGAGGCTTTACTCTCAGGAATCTCTTTCTTGAGAGGAGCAGTATATAAACAGTTGAAATGAAGTATTTTTCATATCATAAAACAACTTGCTCCCTAATTATTAAAATCCATTAATTAGAATGAAACTTAACAGGGAGATCCAGAAATAGCAGAACCTGTCCTGTCGAAGTTAAGGTTGAAATATTTTCAAATGGAGTAAAAGTTCTGGCATCTCTTAACTATTGAAAGCTGAATGTGCTGATGTAATCAAATTGGCTGACATGTTGCTCTCAGCTGACCCTCAGCTGAATTGTGCCAAATGCTGGAACTTTAATGATAAGATCTCTGGGATCTGAGTGCTTTCTGGAGCAGGATGACCCTGAGAATTTTCAGCCACAAAGTTGAGCACTGAACAGTTGAAGAAATTAGAAGTTTCTGTTCAAGGTCTGCTTTGAACCAGAGGCTCCAATATGAGCGCGCGCAACCTTGGCCACTGTCTGTCTCTCTCTTTTCCCTTGCTGTGCATCACCTGGTTTTATATTGAAGATTATAGATCAAGGACAAAGATTTGGCCCTCTTCTTTGGCTTCAATAGCCTTGAAAGAAAATCAGCTAGATTTTCCACTCTTGATGGCAGTAATGGATTGGCTCAATTGTCATGCCTTCCTTGATCAAATATCTGATCATCTTGCGATATTAAAAGTGTCATCTCTTCTGATTTTCTAAGAAAGTAATAACTCTGTATTATATAATCACACCTTCATGACCTCAGGATGTCCCAACGCATTTTATATTCAATGAACTACACTTGAAGTGTAGTCACTGTTGTAATGTAGGAAACACAGTAAGATCCCACAAATGTGATAATGATCAGATAATCTGTTTTCAGTGATTTTGACCGATGGATAAAAATTGGCCAGAGCACAGGGAGAGCTCCCCTACTGTTCTTTTATGTAGTTGCTATGGATATTTTACGTTCCCAAGGCGGCGGACAGTACCTTAGCTTAACATCTCATCCGAAAGATGGAACCTCTAGCAGTGCAACACTCCCTCACCTCAGTACTGCAGTGTGTCAGGCTAATTTACATGCTCAAATCTCTGGATTAGCTTGAACCCACAGCCTTCTGACTCATAGGTGAGAGTGCTTCCACTGACCCTTGTCTTACAGTATTGGAGTAGCACTAGTTTTAGTATCTGAGAGTCTTACACTGGGTCACTTGAGCTCACTGAGTATTTTCTTTGTCGGTTTGTGTTTTGCTCAGCGGTAGCAATCTCATAATCTAGGGTGACATTTCAGTTATAGTACTGAGGGAGTGCTACATAATCAGAGGTGCAATCTTTCAGATGCGATGTTAAACCAAGGTCTTGTCTGTCTTTTTAGATGGAAGTAAGGACAGGTATGAACATTGCTCTAGAGCAGATCACAACAAAATGCTCTTGTGGACAACTCACGAGCACCAAAGGGCTGGAAACACATTCTAGTTCAAGAAAAATGCAAAAGAACTGCATCTGATTTAAAAAGCATCAACCCAACTTGGGTTTATCAGATTCTTCAGGTTAATGCAATGGAACTAGTTTCATTTGACTAAAGAAGTCTTTGATCAGTATGTGGGCAAATTTATGCTGCACAGAATCATTCACTTATGGGATAAATGCAGAACACTTGAGGCAATTCCTGTGCTTATCCTTTGCTTTAGGAAGTTTCTCCAATATTTCCATATTCCTACCACTCTTCTGAAGGCAATCGTTTTTACTAGATTATAGTTTCAAAGTGACAGGTACCCTGCAGTACCTCACACTAGTGGCCATTCATTATTCACGGGTTTTCTTTCCTTCAGTGAGGTCAGTAGATTATTTGACTGCAAAAGCAGCATAACTTGTACTCATTGGACACCTGAATGCAATCAAGTGCAAGTTGTCTGGCTGATTTCCTCCTCTCTAACCAAAGATCACTGTAGCCAACTGCAGTGCTCACATTGTTGAGATTAGCAGAGCTACATTAAAGGCAACTGCAAATCACAGCCCCTTCACACAAGAGCAAGATAGCAGACAGAGAGGAGTGAACCAAGAACATTCTAGGAATAGTCAGAAAGTAGCAGACACAAGGGGATGATGAATAGTGGAGCAGGCTTCAGGGGCCATATGGTCTACTGCTCTTCCTATCACCCATCTCCTTATTTCCTTAATATAAGAGAAAGGAAAAGTTGAGACAAAAACTGAGTGAGTAAAAGAAGTGTGGGGTGTTGTAATAACCATCTTGGTTGGGAAATCACTACTGTATATCAGCCTCTGATTTTGGTACCGAAACTGGAATTGCAGTCATATATAGGAATTAAATAGGATGGGAAAGGAAGTGGAGGAGAAAAACCCCCCAGAATTTTAGAGGAGAAAGCAATTCATCCCAGTGCACCTGGGCCAGTTCTCAAAGAGCTATTCACATAGTCCCTATGCTCCACTTCCTCATCATTATTTCAAATATTTATCATTTTTTAAAAATGGCTATAATGGAATCAGCTCCCATCATTGTTTCAGATAAGTTCAACGTAAGCCTAACAACTCGATGTACAAAAATTCTCCTAACCTTTCCATTTGTTCTTTCGAGAAATTAGTAACTGGAGGGGACAACTTTGATTATTTTGTCAGCAGAAGCAGTTCTCTCTAATTACCTCAACAAAACTGTATTTTTGACCACCTTTATCAGATCTCATCCAAGCCTTATCTGCACTAATGTAAAGTGCCCCTCTCTCTCTTCACAACTAAAGTCCCTCATTCTGGTCATCAGCTTAGTGATTCTCATCTGTATACCATCCACATAGCCTCACCATCTGTCTGAAATTAGGACATCCAAAACCACCTAACCACTAATTTGTGTAGGCTTTGTATTACCTCTGCTTTTGTACTTAAGCCCCTATGAAATCTAGAATCATATGCATTTAATAAAGACATAGTTTTATCAAATTGTCCTTCCACTTGAGAGATTTGTGTATGGCAACTCCCAAGTCTCTGTGCTCTAACATTTTAAAGTTTGTGAAAATGGAGGACTAAGGGTTTGATTCCCATCTGTATAATCAGTTGCTGATCCAAGAATAAAATTCAGCAGCAGAGTCTGAGCACAGGCCATCTCGCTACTCACTCAGTCAGGGTAAGAGGTACATTTTTCAGAGATAAACAAGAAAAACGGAGGATTGGACTGTGCAGAGGGTTGGCACATTGTTCTTTCATCTTTAGAAACAAAGTTTATATTCAACCTAGATAGAATTTTGTACCAAATCAGCAAATAAGAGGAAACATGCTTGATGAAGCTCACCTATATCCTGGAATAAGGCTATTAAGTAATCAAAACACCCCATGCCTGACTTGACAAGTTACATTTTCTATAAGGTAGAAAGCCACTCTAATTTTCAGCACTTAGTTAGATTTAAAAGAAAATTTGATCTAAAATTAAAATCCAAACTTAGCAACTCTGGTTACATATAGGAAAAAAACTATATGGTGTGAAACAGAGAAAAAGGCCATAACAGTATTTATTAAATACAATGTTTATTAAAGTGAACACATATTAAAAATACTGCCTTAGAAATTACATCACTGATGTTCATTTTGTTTGAACGAATTCAATTATTTCTTTTGGACATCTTTACCCAAGTACTAGTGCAAAATAAACTGGTATGGCACTGGCAAACTGTCGCAGTTAAATTCCACACTTTCTCTTCTCACAGAGCACAAGAGAAACCAGATGTAGTGAGCAAAATGAGAAAATCTTTTAAATGGATGTTCGTTCCAGTGCCCATCCCCCTGCTCCTCCTCTAACTCTGTGCAGCTAATGTAATCCGACCTGGATTCTGCACTCACACATGGAACAGACAGACTCGTGCTCCAATTTACTACCATATGCTCATCTATTACGGTTATTTAGTGCATGCTGTTCAAGAAGTGGGTAATTACAAATATCAAAGTTAATTAATTTAGGTAATTAGCATATTGTTACAAGATGCCATCCTCATTAGAACATGGAAATTGTCTTTGGGAATAGGTGATAAACACTGTAGACTTCAGATTGGAGAGCAAGACAAGCCTGCAACACAAACCCACCTGTGAATATCGAACAAGTATTCATTAAGTACTCTAATTGGACTGGTTGAGAGATTCAGAATTTACGTTCTCCATCAGTTATTAAATGCCAAATTAAGGGAGTTTATATAAATTTTCTTCTGATTTATGGAAAAACAAGTGCAAAAAAATAAAAACCTGATCTTATGTTATCCAACTGCATAGGTGAAATTGGGATTTACAGCAAAGTGCCGGTACAGTCTTTTAAAAAGGTAACCCCATTGGAAAGTCCAGGAGAACTGCCGAGACTGATCCGGAGATTGGGAACGTTAGCGTAGAGCCAAGTTGCATGGCTCCATTGTCACAGCCACGCCAACGCCACTCCTGCCAGAGGTCATCTGCGTCACCTCCGTCCATTGGCCAGTGTCTGGATCAAAGCATTCCACGCTACTGAGGAAATCTTGTCCATCATAGCCACCTATAGAAAAAAAGCATGTCAAAACATGAACAGATTATATCCGCTGAAATTTTACATTCCTTCAATTCACATTCTTGTTTATTCCCAGATAGAGTTAAGATTTGAGAGCATCTCACCTGCCTGGCCTCTCTACATGCATAGTGTGAACAAAACATGAGCACCTTGGCTCACTGTGGCCTCGTGTCAGAACATTAGTGACGTTCATGTTGTTAGAACAGATTCAGTTAATTCTTTTCGACCTTTACACAAGTACTGGAGCTAAACGGGTAAGATCATGGGTTGAAGCCTCATTTCAAAGACTTGAGCAAGAAAGTCACTCCAGTGCAGGAAAGGGAGTGCTGCACTGTTGGAGGTGCCATCTTTCAGATGAGATGTTAAACTGAGGCCCAGTATGCCTGCTCAAGGTAGATCTTGAAGATCCTATGATGTTATTTAAAGGACATAAGGGGAGTTTCCCATATGTTCGAGCCAATACTTATCCCTTAAATCAACACTAAAAAAAAGTTTTTCCTGGTAATTTTGCATTGCTGTTCACAGGAATGTGCTTGCTTACAACAATGACCACACTTCAGAAAGTACTGCATTAGCTAAGAAAGGCACTACAGAAATGTAAGTTATTTCTTCCCTTGGGTGGAAAGAGGGGGAGGAAGAAAACAAAACAAAACTGCAGAACATTCCCCAGATGGCACTGTTGATAAATTCATCTCCATAAATTTGAGCCATACAGAAAAGGCAGGCTAGGTTAGTGATTCTCAAGCAGGACAGCAGCCATTGTTCTGGGGGTGGGGGCAGAGAGCGCTTGGGACTCGGTTGTTGATTTTGGATTGTTTTGCAATGATCCGAAAGATACATTTGCACATGTGGACTTTGTGTGAAGGCAGGCAGCATCGGCATAGTTGAATAGTCTACAGACACACCATCTAGGCTTCTGAATAAAATATAGTCACTTGAAACTGACTCAACATCATTAGGAAAGGAAATATTTTAAGACATTCAAAGTCAACTCAATACTAAAATATGTGCCTAGTTCCAGTTCTATTAGGACAGGTATCTATGCTTCTGCTTGAGACAGGTACCATCGTACCAATCAATTGCTGAAAGTATCAGCACTTCACCAGGGCAGCTGTGTTGAGGAAAAGCTTTATGCAACAAGAGTTTAAGGTTTGGAATGCACTGCCTTACGGGGTGGTGGAAATTGATTCAATAGTAGCCTTCAAAATGGAATTGGATAAATATTTGAAGGAGAAAAAATTGCAGGGGTTTAGGGAAACAGCAGAGGTATAGGAATAAACTGGATTTCTGCTTGAAAGAGCTGGGGCAGACTTGATGGGCTGAATGGTGAACTATTCTATGATTCTATGTACACAAATACTTTGTGTAGTTGATCCAAAATGTAGTTTTCCTGGAACAATGTGTCCCTATATTTATGCAAGGATACAAAGAATTATGCAGGGCGTAAAATTCACTGAAAATATTTTATTGCAGTTCTTGATTGAAGCCCATGAGTGGAACAGACTTAAGTTTAATAGCAGATTCAATCAAGATCCTGCAATCATCATTACCTACATTCCCAAAGGAACTATTCATTTTATTTTTGGTGAATGTTTGGTGCTCACCAAAGTAAGTGAATGTTTCTGTTGGGCAGTGGAGCGCAAACAGTTTGGTCAAATGCTGCATAGGTTAGAGGGCCATGTTCCTTCACATTTCAGTCTCCCAACATGAATGCCAAATCTAAAGAACGCTGCAGTGTGTATATCTCCATCTCAGAGTTATTCCGAATAGCATGTCTGTGGAAACTGCTTTTCATAGCACCCGGACAGAAAATGCCTTCCAATCCATCAGTCCAGGCTGGATTTCATTTCGGATGGCATTGATGATCCAGTGCCCTTCAAATAACATACTTCAATGCTCAGTGTTACAACCCTATACTGGTTACAGGCATTACGTATGAAGCTCTATTGACAACTGTCAGTAGCAGTGTGTTATATTATATATTTACTGAATATCCAGAATTGTTCAGTGGACTAGCTTTTACAATTTAAATCATTTGTCCAACATATGCTGCAACAGGAGTAGGCCATTCAGTCCCTTGAAGCTATACTGTTATTCAATTAAGATCATGGCTA
>NC_090378.1:83993052-84063639 GCF_036365525.1 Heterodontus francisci
TCTCTGTCTTACTCAATTAAACTCTTCCTGAACCATTCTACCCTGCTACTCCTCTCCTCATGGTCTGACTACATTTTCAGCCATCTTCCCCAAATCCTCCTCTTCTGCTCAGTGCCATTTCTTCTCTCTAAATGCACCATGCAATGTCGAAGGCACTAAATCCATACAGGTATTTGTTGTAGATGGTGGTTGTTCAAAATGAAGCTTAATGACCATTTCTTACTTTTATAAATTCTTATGATCTCTGGAGACCAAAGTGTGAATAGAGCTCAAGGAAAGGAAATTAAAGCCACTTCTGTGAACTGTAAGGATTGTAAATTTAGAGTGTAAATGCTGATGCAAATTTACCTTACAAAAACATTTTAACATGAATCACAATCAGACATTGAATCAGGGAGAAAGTAAAACCATTTTGAGTACAAACACTAAGTGCACAAATTATGCTGCCTTTAATTCTTTAACACAGTCTTATCACATGTCATAGCTGCAGTGACACATTCTCTATTTATACCATGTATGTTGCTCAAACTAGCATGTGATATATACTTGCTACCTCATGTGGGTGGAAAACAAATTTACTCCTTAGATTGCCAGCAGCTGGAAAGAGCTTTATAAAAATGATTTCAAGGCACTGTAGTGCTAACAAATCCTCTGTTACAATGAAAATGGCAGGAGTACCTTTATATACCTTTAACCTAATATATTAGAAGTCTTACATTGCATGATTGTCTTGCAAGCTTCACACTCACTTTCTATTAAATTTCCTGGAATGCAAAGATAACACCAGCATCTCTTCATTATAAACAATCTTCTCTCTGTTCCCATCTCCCTTACCTTGAACGACAAATGCAAGGAGCTAATGGACTTCTTTGCTAAGATTGAGACCATCTGTTCAGCTGCTGCTGCAATGTTCCTCCCTTCCCCTAGCCCACCAAGCCAAACTTCCCCGAAGGGTACCCCATGCCCTAGCCCTGAACCTGCATCGTTCTCTATCTTCTCTCCTAGCTCCCCACGTATCCTCTCCAAGCTCATCTTGCCCACAAGTCCCAACTCCTGCTCCCTCAACCCTATTCCCACACTGTCTGACCAAACAACTTCCTTTCCCGGCCCCCATGTTAGCTGATACCATTAAAAGTTCCCTCTCATCAGGCACTGTCTACCTCCCCATGAAATATACCATCACCAATCTCCAAAAAAAACCCAAACTTGAACCCTCTGTCCTTGCTAATGCCCACTCCTATCTCCAGCTTCCCTTTCCTCCCCCAAGGACTTGAACGTGCTGTTACCTACAATCTCTGCCCATCTTTCCCTCAATTCCACATTTGAATCCCTCCATTCAGGTTTCTACTTGTGCCACAGTAATGAAAGAGCCCTCAACAAATTCACAAATTACATCCTTGTGACTGCAGTAAACTATCCCACCAGCTTTTGACAGATTTGACAATACCATCCCCCTTCAATGCCTCTCCTCCATCATCCAGATGGGCGGGCTACCCTCTCTTGGTTCTATTCCTATTTATGCAGTTGCAGTCAAAGAATCTCCTGCAGTGGCTCTTCATCCCACTTCCACACCAATATCTCTGGAATGCCCCAAAGATATATCCTTGGCCTCCTCCTACTTCTCATCAACATACTGTCCTTTGGTGATCTCATCCAAAAACACGCTGGGACAAAACTGGATAGTCTCCAAAATTGGGCACACAGAGATTGCGATGCGTGATTAACCCGTGCCCAATCAACCTAATGCAAGTAACAGACAAACTTTGCACTGCCTGCTAATTATTGTGATTGTGGCATACAACTCAGTGCTGAACACAAAGTTGAGTGGCTATACACCTCAGCAGGAGGCCCAAGTTTGTGCAACGCTTGCACCACTTAAAACTAGCCTGCTTAAAGGTAAGCTGCATTCTGGCTGCAGCAGGAGCTGAAGCCATGGAAGAGGAGTCAAAGGCCAGAAAAAGACTTGAGAAATGGAAAACAGTGTGCCCCAAGGTTCTCTGATGCAGCGCTGGAGGCATTTGTGCAGGAGGTGCACAGAAAGAGTGAGGTCTTCTTCCCTCAGCAGGCCAGGTGGCCCTCTAGGCAGATACTGAGAAGGCACTGGGAGAGGTAGCCTTCGCAGTCAATGTCAGCAGTCTGGCCCTGAAGACTTGGATGCCAAAAGAGGTTTAATGGCCTTGCACGAGCGGTCAAGGCTAGTGAATGCATTTTCATGTGCCATATCCTACCAACTGCACCAGTACACACACTGCTCCATTTAGCATTTAGCACTCCCTTCATTCACCAATTAACAATCTCCATCTACCACAACTCAGACCTCACATTACCTCATCCTCTCACACTTAGCAATGACGCAAGGCTCACACTCACATCTTGCACACACTATTCAACTTGCAGGCACATCACCCAAACACATGGTTGTGAGACTTTGGAACTCTCTGCCTCAGAAGGTGGTGGAGGCAGGATCATTGAATATTTTTATGTCAGAGGTAGATAGATTCTTGTTAGGCAAGGGAATCAGGGTTATTGGAGGTAGATGGGAGTGTGAAATTTGAAGCACAAACAGATTAGCCATGAGCTTATTGGATGGTGGAGCAGGCTCAAGGGACCGAATGGCCTACTTCTGCTCCTAATTCGTATGTTCGTATGTATAACACCACACTTCCCTTTCACTTGCAGGATATAGTGGCCCACAATCAGAAAGAACAAAAGAAATGAAGAACGACCAAAAGAAAGATTGAACAAATGAACGAGTCACTCGATCTCACACTCGCAGCCACCAGCTCAGATACTGGCACTGCACGAGATTGAGTGTCCCTTATAATGGCAGGATCCAATCGTGCAGAGTCACTGGGCATTAATGGGTTGCAGCCAGGCCAGGGGAGAGGATAGCATGAGTGCCAGCTCCCTGGAGGATGAGGTCACATATGTTCTGCTGCAGAGGACTCAGATGAGGCCTTCAATGTGGCAGTATACAGAGAAAGGCTGATTGGCATGCACAATGAAATGTTTAGGGTATTGGCAGGCCTGCCAGAAAACCTGCTCTACTGTCAAGGAGCGTGGAGCTGTCCAGCTCCAACTTGGTACATGGTCTTGTACAAAGCTTAGGGTCTATCTTTTCAACGTGGAAGTGGTGGCCAATTCCATGAGTGCACTTGCGGACCTGACGTGATGCAGCATCTGATGCCTCAGCTTCTATTACAATACAAGCAGAAGCCACCCAACGTCTGACAGCTGCAGTGGAAGCTCAAATTAAAGTCATAAAATCTCAGCTTGTTGTTATGTAAGCTCATACTGCTGCCAGCATGGCTACAGATACTAATGCTCAAAGAAACACTCAGTATCTCACAGCAGTCCAGCAATCCGTGCTCCAGCAGATTACTCCGATTGCTGAGGCACCACTCTGGGTGAGTGGCAGTGACTGTGTGCAGCACAAACCTGCTGTCCTCCTAGGATGATAGTATTTGTGCTCCCACTACTGCCTCTCTGCCAGTGCCTGTGCTGTTTCCTGTCAGCCAGCCAGCCCAGACTGCTGCTGCTTGTGCTGAGGTGGTGCAATCCAAAACTGGGCGTTCTAGGCCCAGGGCTGCTCGAGGTTGTCGTGCAAGGCCATCTGCAGTCTCCACCACTGAAAGCCAGCAGCCTTCCACTAGCCAGGCCGCAGCCAATGGGGTAACACAGTGTAGGAGCACTAGGACAGGAAAAGGCACCTGCCAGAGAGGTAATAGGGAATGCAAAAGGATGATTAGTCAAGGTTTCTATGGAATATTGGATGTTTTGCTGGATAAAGTTGGTATGGAATGGTTGTTTTGTGGTGGCTTTTATTTCAGGACTGTGGCCAACAGGACGCTGTGATGGTCCATAACTGAGGGATGGTAAAGTGTGGGACAGTTGTACAATACGGATCTGGGTTGTATTCACAGAAATCAGTGAAATTACACTCCCATGGAAAGCCAATATGAATGAGGATGTGCTGGCTGCCTCCTCCTCCCCCTGAGATGCTCACTGCATCCCTGATATGCCCTCATGATAGCCAGGTTGTGAAGGATGCAATAGACCACAAATCCAGCAAGTACTGGAGGGCTCCTCCAGAGTTGTCGAGGCAATGGAAATGCTGCTTCAGTACTCCAGTTATCTCCTTTTTGATGTTTCTTGTTGCAGCATTGCTCTCATTATATGAATGCTGTCCACACCTAGTTAAGTTGCAGAGGAGTGTCATTAGCCTGGTGTAGAGCAGATAACTCTAGTCACCCAGCAGCCACCCTCTGACTTGACAGTGGCTGAAAGACTGATGGAACAGCAGACTGATGCATCATGACTGCTGCCAAGACAGAAGCATCCACCAGCACAATGTACTGAATGTGGTCACACACCAATTGAACATTCAGCGAGTGGTTACCTTTGTGGTTGGTGTCATTGTTCTTACCATTGAGAAACAGCACCTGCAAAGCCACATATATGCAGTCGATGGCACCCTGCACCATGAGGAAGTCACTATCCTGGCAAAGACACGTATGCTCTGCCTGTTTCTCACTGCTGAGCAGAAGGCAATGAAATCCCCTCTCCTAACATAAACAGCCTTTGGTACCTCTAATACAGCAATGACGGTGAACTGGCAGATGTTTATTCTAGAGGTCTATACCTGGCCAAATGAGTGGGCACAGAGGCAATGGAAAAAGAGCTCAGCGTCATGCCGAGCACAAAATTCATTGAGGTGGGGGCAAAAGGGATGAAGCTGAGCCCTTTGTTGAGGACAGATCATAGTGGTTATATTACTTGACTAGTAAACCAAAGCCCTGGACTAATAATTCAGAAGTAAGAGTTCAAGAACCACCATGACAGTTGGGAAATTTAAATTCAGTGAATTAAATAAATCTGGAATAAAAAAGGAGCTAGGACCAGTGACGATGATCATGAAACTACTGGAGATGTTTACTATGTTGCCTGTTCTGCCTGGAAGAATCCAGATGCGAAGAAAGTAAAAGCTATGAGTGTCTTCATAGCCACTGGCAGTGCCAACCTTGCTCTGATCTGAAGCTGCAGGTTTGGCTGCAAGAGATGGTAGAGTTCTGTGAGCACTTCCTTTGTGAATTGCAGACACTGAAAAGACTGCTCCTGCTGGCTTAGGTGGAGGTAGAAGTGATCCTGTAAGATCCTAGGTGGGTAAGACCTCCTGCTGAGATTACCCTTCTCCCTCTGCAAGCAGCTTGTCTTCGTTTTTGCTGCCTCTGCACCATCTCCCTCTCATCTTGCAGACCAAGGTGGACTGCTACTTTAGCCCTCAGGCCTGGAAGCAAGTGGTGTGCTCACATGCAATGCCTTCCCACCACTCCCTGCAGACTTTACCAACTGTAAGCAACTCCTCAAAATACCCAGCACTTCAACAAACTCAAAGAGCCAGTAGAAAGCAATCAACTGACATGCAGGTTGTTGGTGACCCCTTTAAATAGTGTTAGTTGGGGATTGGTGGGTGGGTGGGGGGGCGGGGGTGTGCAGTGATCTTCGTGCTGCTCAATGCATGTTCAGCTGCACATGTTTAAAAGAGGGTGTCAATTAGAGCAGCGAGATCCAAAACAGCAGCACTGGTGTCAAATCAGCATTAGGCACTGACTGATGTCACATTCTGCCTACTCTGCATACTTTCAGTGCGTGCTTGTAACACCCGCACTAATGCCCTCACTAAGATGGCGTTGAGTGCACTGGAGATGAATGGAAGTGACACAGATGCCATTTTGGTACTAAAATGGCATCCACAGCGCCAAAACTACCTGCACTACCAAGTCAGATTTGGCAGCCAACGTCAACTTTCACAAGTGCACTGACAACACCCAGCTTTACTTCACCACCACCTCTCTCAACCGACTCTGATTTGTGACACTGGATGAGCAGAAAATTCCTCCAAATAAATTATGGGAAGACTGAAGCAACTGGCTTTGGTCTCGACCACAAACTCCGTTGCCTAGCACCTCCCTGGCTATTGTCGAATACTGAACCAGACCCTTTGCAAACTTGTCACCCTATTTGACCCAGAGATGAAGTTACAGCCCCTTATCCACTCCAACATCATCAACTCCTACCTCCGTATCAATGCCCATCTCCGTTAGTGCCTCAGGCCATTTACTGCTGAAACCTTGTCTGTGCTTTTGTTACCTCTAGACTGGACTATTCCAATGCACTCCTGGCTGGCCTCTCATCTTCCACCCTCTATAAACCTGAGTTTATCCAAACCTCTACTGCCTGTATCCTAACTTCCATGAAGTCCTGTTCAGCCATCACCCCTGTGCTTGCTAAACTGCATTAACTTGCAGTCCAGCAATGCACTGATTTTAAAATTCTCATCCTTGTTTTCAAATCCCTCCATGGCTTTGACCTTGCCCAGTTCTGCAACTTCATTTAGTGCTACAATTTCAGAGATCTCTGCGCTCCTCTAATTCTGCCTATTGCGCATTCCAGATTTGAACTGCTCCACCAATAGCGGACATGCCTTCAGATACCAAGGCCCTAAGCTCCAAGCTCTGGAATTCCTCCCTAAACCTCCCACCTCTCTCTCCTCCTTTAAGATGCTTCTGAACATCTACATCTTTGACTATGCTTTTGGTCACCTGTCCTAATATCTCCTTATGTGGCTTGGTGTCATATTTTATTTGATAATGCTCCTGTCAAGTGATTGGGACATTTTACTATGTTAAAGGCACTATATAAACACAAGCTGTTGTTACCTAGTTAAGCCATTGGAACAAGTAGGGTAAAAGTTGGAGCTGATATTTGAAAGCCTCAAGTGACAGTTTGAACAGGTCCAATGGAACTTAAAGGGTTAATTCCACATAAAGTAGAATCTCCATGTCGTGTAATCAAGAGAATGGAAAAAACCTTCAACACATCGAAATTTGCATAAATCAAGATTTCTGTTCCTTGCTTAGATCGGGTTACTTGAAATGCACGTATATAAATGTACTAAGTGTAAACAAGGCTGGCGAGCTGAAGGCGCAAATAGCCATATGGAAATATGATGTCATGGTGATAACAGAGACCTGGCTCCAAAAAGGCAGCATTGGGTACAAAATATTCTTGGATACAAGGTGTTCAAGAAAGATAGCTAAGGAATGAAAAGGGGAGAGGTTGCAATATTGAGAATATTATAGTGTTCGAGAGAGGGGATGCCCTAGAGCAGTCAAGGACAGAATCTATTTGGTTAAAGTTAAATAACAGAGGTTTCACTACACTACTGGGAAGGCTATAGAGGAGCAAATTTCAGGGAAATTACAGAGAGGTGCAAGAACTATACAGTAGTGATATCAATTATCCTAATATAGACTGGGATAGTGATAGCGTAAAGGACAGAGAGGGGGAATAACTTCTCAAGACAATGTCCCAGACGCCACTATCACCATCCCTGTGTTATGTCCTGTCCCACGGCAGGACAAGCCCACCAGAGGTGGCGAACAGTGGTATACAGTTGGGAAGGAGTTGCCCTGGGAGTCCTCAACATCGACTGCGGACCCCATGAAGTCTCATGTAATCAGGCCAAACATGGGCCAGGAAACCTCCTGCTGATTACCACCTACCACCCTCCTTTGGCTGATAAATCAGTACTTCTCCATGTTGAACACCAACTGAAAGAAGCACAGAGGGTAGCAAGGGCACAAAATTTACTCTGGGTAGGGGACTTCAATGTCCGTCACCAAAAGTGGCTCGGTAGCACCACCGCTGACCGATCTGGCCGAGTAGTAAAGGACATAGCTGCTAGACTGGGTCTGTGGCAGGTGATGAGGGAACAAACAAGCGTCCTCACCAATCTACTTGTTGCAGATGCATCTGTCCATGACAGTATTGGAAGGAGTAACCACCACACAGTCCTTGGGGAGACAAAAGTCCCTTCTTCACTTTGAGGATACCCACCATCATGTTGTGTGACACTACCACTGTGCTAAATGGGATAAACAGATCTAGCAACTCAAAACTGGGTACTGTGGATCAGCAGCAGTAGAATTATATTCAACCACAATTTGTAACCTCATGACCCAGCATAACCCCACTCTACCATTACCATCAAGCCGGGGGACCAACCCTGGTTCAATGAAGAGTGCAGGAGGGCATGCCAGGAGCAGCACCAGGCATACCTAAAAATGAGGTGTCAGCCTGATGAAGCTACAACACAGGACTACTTGCATGCCAAACAGCGAAAGCAGCATACAATAGATAAATCTAAGCGATCCCACAAACAACGGATCAGATCTAAACTCTGCAGTCCTGCCACATCCAGTTGTGAATAATGATGGACAATTAAACAACTGACAGGAGGAGGAGTCTCCACAAATATCCCCATCCTCAATGATGGGGGAGCCCAGCACATCAGTGCAAAAGACAAGACTGAAGAATTTGCATTCATCTTCAGCCAGAAGTGCCGAGTGGATGATCCACCTCGGCCCCCTCCTGAGGTTCCCAGCATCACAGATGCCAGTCCTCAGTCAATTCGATTCACTCCGGGTGATATCAAGAAACAGCTGAAGGCACTGGATATTGCAAAGGCTATGGGCCCTGACAACATTCCAGCAACAGTACTGAAGACCTGTGGCTCCAGAACTAGCTGCGCGCCTAGCCAAGCTGTTCCAGTACAGCTACAACACTGGCATTTACCCAGCAATGTAGAAAATTGCCCAGGTATGTCCTGTGCACAAAAAGCAGCACAAATCCAACCCAGCCAATTACCGCCCTATCAGTCTACTCCCGATCATCAGCAAGGTGATGGAAGGGGTCATGAACAGTGCTATCAAGTGGCACTTGCTCTGTGATAACCTGAACACTGACACTCAGTTTGGGTTCTGCCAGGGCAACTCAGCTCCTGACCTCATTACAGCCTTTGTCCAAACATGGTCAAAAGAGCTGAAATCCAGAGGTCTGGTGAGAGTGACTGCCCTTGACATTAAGGCAGCTTTTGACAGAGTATGGCATCAAGGAGCCCTAGCAAAACTGGAGTCAATGGGAATTGGGGGAAAACTCTCAGCTGATTGGAGTCATACCTAGCACAAAGGAAGATGGATGTGGTTGTTGGAGGTCAATCATCTCAGTCCCAGGACATAACTGCAGGAATTCCTCAGGGTAGTGTCCTAGGCCCAACCATCTTCAGCTGCTCCATCAACGACCTTCCATCCATCATAATGTCAGAAGCGGGGCTGTTCGCTGATGATTGCACAATGTTCAGCACCATTCGCCACTCCTCAGATACTGAAGCAGTCCATGTCATATGCAGCAAGACCTGGACAACATCCAGGCTTGTGCTGTTAAGTGGCAAGTAACATTCACGCCACACAAGTGCCGGGCAATGGCCATCTCAAATAAAAGAGCATCTAACCATCTCCCCTTGACATTCCATAAAATTACCATCGCTGAATCCCTCACTATCAACGTTCTAGGGGAGGGTCACCATTGGCCAGAAACTGAACTGGACCAGCCACATAAATGCTGTGGCTACAAGAGCAAGTCAGAGGCTGGGAATTATGCAATGAGTAACTCACCTCCTGACTCCCCAATGCCTGTCCACCATCTACAAGGCACAAGTCAGGAATGTGATGGAATCCTCTCCACTTGCCTGGATGGGTGCAGCTCCAACAACACTCAAGAAGCTCGACACCATTCAGGACAAAGCAGCCCTCTTGATTGGCACACAATCCACCACCTTCAACATTCACTCCCTCCACCATCGACGCACAGTGGCAGCAGTGTGTACCATTTCCAAATGCACTGCAGCAACTCACCAAGGCTTCTTTGACAGTACCTTCCAAACCGGTGACCTCTGCCACCTAGAAGGACACGGGCAGCAGATGCATGGGAACACCACCACCTGCAAGTTCCCCTCCAAGCCACACACTGTTCTGACTCTGAACTATATCGCCATTCCTTCACTGCCGCTGAGTCAAAATCCTGGAACTCCCTTCCTAACAGCACTGTTGGTGTACCTACACCCCGAGGACTGCAGCGGTTCAAGAAAGCAGTGCACCATCACCTTCGCAAGGGCAATTTGGGGTGGGCAACAAATGCTGGATTAGCCAGCGACGCCCACATCCCCCAAACTAATAAAAAAAAATCACTAGGCGCAGATGGGTTGCATCCTTGATTGCTGAGGGAAGTAAGTGTTGAAACTGCAGAGGTATTTTGGCCATAATCTTCCTATCCTCCTTAGATAAAGGAGCAGTGCCAAGGGATTGGGCTTGCCATAATCTTCCAATCTTCCCTAGATATGGAGGAGGTGCCAGAGGATTGGAAAGTGGCAAATGTGACACCCTTATTCAAGAAAGGGTGTAAGGACAGTCCTGGAAACTACAGACCAATTAGTTTAACATCAGTTGTGGGTAATGTTTTAGAAACAATAATCAAAGGTACTTGGAGAGGTTTGAGTTAATTAAGGTTAGTCAGCATGGATTTGTAAAAGGCAGATCAAGCTTGACAAATCTAATTGAATTTTTTGAAGTAACAGAGAAGGTTGATGAAGGGAATGCAATGCATGTTGTCTATATCAAACACTTTCTTAAAATCCATAAAGAACCACATAAAAGGTTGATCAACAAAACCGAGGCTCTGGAATAAAGGCCGGTTACCCGACCCGAACCCAACATTTGTTGGGTGCGGGTCGGGTCGCACTTCTGGGTCCGGCATTCAGGCCCGGGTGGGGTCGGTCACACTCTATCACCACCTCTGGTAAGTGGCTCCAATCTCAATATACTTTTTGGACTTGAAAGGTGGCTTTGTTACAGTTATTTTAAGCTTGTGCAGATAAGCAAGAAAGTGAAAAACGGAAGGTAGGTTAACTGATGGTCAGGTCAGGTTGGGCACGGGAGAAAATGAAAGGACTTGGGCTAGGTCGGGCTCTGATGTGGTTCTGTTTGGCTTGGGTCGGGTTTAATTTGCAGACCCGAGCTGGCCTTTACTCTGGAATAGGAGGATCAGTATCCTGTTATGACCACGTGGTGTAACGTGGGTGTTTCCCCTGTTCCAACTCCTTACCTGACCGCAGCAAATGTATTTGTATGAGAGTTTAGCCCTTTGGTGTTTTATTTCTCAAATAAACAGATAGCGACAGGTTTTCTTGTAGGTTTTTTAAAAAGTCAACATTTATTGATCAATTCACCTCATCCCAAAATTGTCGCAACTGCATCCACTCACGTATTCGCAAGCGTACACATAAGTGGCTACTTTTGCACCTCCTTTATTTCAGAAGATGACATTCAATTCTGGAATGTTTTTAGGATAGGTGAAAACTAGGTTTCATTAACCCCTTTTGGCTTTGAAGATTTGTCCTTTGTCTTTGTCAGATTGAACAAAGGCCAATCCCCTTGGACTCCAGCAGCCATTTTGGACCATTGTTCACTTAAAAAAAAATGAACATTTTATTTAAAAGGTCAAAGTCCTTTTTCATAACTCTTCAGAGTTTGTCCGTGATTGTTGTATCATCAGACTTCAGGTCTGCGTGACACCTCCCCCAAAAGGGAAAATATGAAATTCATTAGATTTCATGTTTATGTTTTTTTTTGGAGGGGTTTAGAAAGAAGGGAAAAACAATAAGACAGTTTAGGGTCACACCACTTTACACATTCATTTCATTCACTCCTCAGGTTTCCAGCCTTTTTCTTATCATCCTTCCTTTGGATGAGGTACCATCAAAAAATTGCATTTCTTTTGATTACATATTGCCAAATGGGGTTGTAGTTTCTCTCAAACCAGTTTGTACTACCTATGGAATGTTAATGTCCAGGACCATGTGAATGTTGATGCAGCTTGTAGTATGCAAATTTCTGTTACTGCTTCTGGCAAGGTTCTCTGTTTGTACAAGCTTTAGCCCCTTGATTACTACTTGCACAACATATAGTGTAAACCATTCAGATTCTGGCACATTGATAGTTCTTATTTCTAGGGTGATAGTGGGTGATGCATTGTTTTTTCACCCCTCAAGGTGTCTGGGATTTTCTCCTGCCCCTTGTTCTTGCTGAGTTCTGACTCTAAAAATTGTTGGATTTGATTAGTTTTGCATTTGGAACCTGATCGTGCAATTCTTCAATGGGTAGATCCATGCTGACTTCACTTTTCGTTTTCTTGTGATTTTCAGAAGTGTGTGGTTCATTTTAGGGTATGTTACCGTCTCTTTTCCTTTTACTTCAGAGATAGGTGTTCCCTAATCTGCCCCTTGTCCTCTAGCAAATTATTGCTTGGAAGTGGTTGTCCAGCTTCCACTGCACTTCCCTGCAGCACTTCAACTAGCTGAGGCATCTCTCTCACTCTTGGCTTGCCTGTTTGGGAATTTTTCTCATCCCTATTTAAATCTTTAAAAAAAAAGGTTTCAGCTAACCATATCTTGGTTGCTGTTCTTTCAGCTTATGCAGCTATTATCTTAGCTTTTTAAAATCTTTTAGGCTCTATCTGGGCCTTTTTAAATTCTTCTGGCTCTACTGGGATTTTTGGGACTTTCCCAGCCCTCTGCAATTCTACAGAGTTTTGTTTTCTTCCCTCAGTTTCTCCAGTTTCCGTGAACTGCTCTGGACCCTCTGGGTACAATACTGTGCTTCCAGCCAAGTCATTGCCAAGGAACAGGGCTACCCACTGCATGGGTAGGCTTGGAATGATTTTGACTGTCATTACCACGGTGACAAATTTACTCTGTAGGTAAATTTTAACTAAGTGAACTTCCAAGCATTTGCCAGTAAGCCTTTTACAAATACCACAATATTGGTTCTGCTTTCCAGTGGCATTTCTATCAGTTTGGCTGCCAGTAGGGTCTGAAAACAACCAGTATCCCTGAGGATGGTTATCTCCAGAACACAAAATGAGTAATTTTTCCTTTGTGCAGAAAGTTCTGATCTGTACTCTGCTCTTGAGCTATCCTAGAAAACAGGCGTACGACTTTCAAAGCCTAAGACACAAGCTTGACTGCAGTGCCCCCTGCTGGGTTTTTTGGCATACTAACAAATGGCCTGGACATGCCCAGATTTGCCTCACCGGAAACATGTCGGGCGGACCCTACTGGTTTATCCCCCAAGTTCCTTCTTTTATAAGCTGGAAATTTGTTGGGTTTTCCTTCCCTACTCTCCTTTTCTCATGAGCACATTTCTGCTTCCTCTCCATCCTAGTTATCTCTCCCTAGCTTATACGAGTTACTAGACCCAAATTTATTCGGAGTTAGGGATTTGTGTATTATTTCATGGTCGTCAGCCATTTTAGCTGCTTCCCTTACTCTTGTAACTCTTTGTTCTTCGATGTGGGTTCTTATACTAGTAACTAGTAACTTATACTATACTAGTAACATCACTTCTCTCAAATTTTCATGAGGGTTCTTGCTTGAGAGACCGTATCCAGTGATCAAAAGCCATAAGTTTGATTCTTCTGAATTCAATGCAAGTCTGTGTGATTTTTTTTCAGGTGTGTTGGAATTTCTGTCCATATTGCAATTTTAGTATGTTTATATGTTCTGGATGTCTTTAAGGTAAAATGGTCTCACCTCTCACCTCCTGGTAGGAGACATTCTCCTCTCTTCCCCATGGTGACTGCACAATAGCCCAGGACGTGGCAACTTCATACCACCCATGTTTCAGAAGAAGGCATTCAATTCTGGAATGTTTTTAGGATAGCTGTAAGATGGGTGACTTTTGGCTTGAAGATTTATCCTTTGTCTTTTCAGACTGTTTGAATACACAAAAGGCTATTTCCCTTTTTCTTTGGTGGCCATTTTGGACCATTGTTCACTTTTTAAAATAAACATTTGATTTTTAAAGACAAAGTCAGTTTTTCATAACTCTTCAGAGTTAGTCTGTGATTGTTGCATCATCGCCCTTCTGGTATGCATGACAGTCCAATTGGACAAAAAATTGGCTTAAGGACAGAAAACAGAGAGCTGTGGTAAATGGTTGTTTTTCAAACTGGAGGATGGTAGACAGTGGTGTTTCCCCAAGGGTCAGTGCTAGGACCACTGCTTTTTTTGCTATATATAAATGACTTGGATCTTCAATTACAGCGTAGAATTTCAAAATTTGCCATTGATACCAAACTTTGAGGAGTGGCAAACAGTGAGGATGATATGAATTACCTGCAACAGGACATAGGTAGGCTAGCAGAATAGGCAGACAAGTGGCAGATGGAATTTAATACAGCCAAGTGTGAGGTAATGCATTTTGGCAGAAGGGATAGGGTGAGGCAATATAGACTTAATGGCACAGTTCTAAAGAGTGTGCAGGAACAGAGGGACCTAGAGGTGCATGTGCATCGATCTTTGTAGGTGGCAGGACATATTGACAGAGTGGCTAGCAAAGCACATCATAAATAGAAACAGAGTACAAAAGCAGGGACGTTATGCTGAACCTTTATAAAGCTCTGATTAGACCCCAACTAGAGTACTGCATCCAGTTCTAGTCACTGCACTTTAGGAGGGATGTGAGCGGCGTCAACAGGGTGCAGAGGAGATTTACCGGAATGGTTCCAGAGATAGGGGATTAGTTACAAGGTTAGGTTGGAAAAGCTGGGGTTGTTCTCCCTGGAGCGAAGAAGATTGAGGGGAGATTTGATAGAGGTGTACAAGATTACGACAGGCTTAGATAAATTAGACAAATTGTTTCCAATAACTGGTGGTACAAGGACTAGGGGAGCACATATTGAAGGTTTTGGGTAAGAGATGCAGGGGGATGTGAGGAAGAGCTTTTTTATGCAGCGTGTGGTAATGACCTGGAACGCGCTGCTCACGAGGGTGGTGGAAACGGAGACAATGATTTTGACAAGAAATTGGATGGGCACTTGAAGGAAGTAAATTTGCAGGGCTACGGGGATTGAGCGGGGGAGTGATACTGTCTGGACTGCTCTGTGGAGAGCTGGCATGGACTCAATTGGTTGAATGGCCTCCTTGTATGCCATAAATGACTCTGTAACTCTAATTAGAAATGGTACATCCTTGTTAAAAAAGTGTGTACGGATAAACCCAGCAATTACAGGCCAGTCAGTTTAACCTCAGTGGTGGGGAAGTTTTTAGAAACAATAATCCTGGGCAAAATTAACACTCACTTGGGCAAGTGCAGATTATGTAAGGAAAGCCAGCAAGGATTTGTTAAAGGCAAATCATGTTGAACTAAAATAAAAGCAAAATACTGCAGATGCTGGAAATCTGAAATAAAAACAAGAAATGTTGGAAATATTTAGCAGGTCTGGCAGCATCTGTGCAGGGTTCCCCGTGTCCTCACTTTCCACCCCACCAGCCTTCACATCCAAAGGATCATCCACCACCATTTCTGCCATGTCCAGCATGATGCCACTACCAAACGCATCTTCCCCTCCCCTCCTGTCAGCATTCCGAAGGAATTGTTCCCTCCGCGACACCCTGGTCCACTCCTCCATTACCCCCACCATCTCGTCCCCTTCCCATGGCACCTTCTCCTGCATTTGCAGGAGGTGTAATACCTTCCCATTTACTCCTCTCTCCTCACTATCCAAGGCCCCAAACATTCCTTTCAGGTGAAGCAGCGATTTACTTGTACTTCTTTCAATTTAGTATACTGCATTCGCTGCTCACAATGTGGTCTCCTCTATATTGGGAAGACCAAACGCAGATTGGGTGACCGCTTTGCAGAATACCGCCGCTCAGTCCAAAAGCATGACCCCGAGCTCCCGGTTGCTGGCCATTTCAACACCCACCCCCCCACCCCGCTCTCATGCCCATATCTCTGTCCTGGGATTGCTGCAGTGTTCCAGTGAACATCAACGCAAGCTTGAGGAACAGCACCTCATTTACCAATTAGGCACACTACAGTCTGCCGGACTGAACATTGAGTTCAATAATTTCACAGCATGACAGGCCCCACCTTTTTATTTTTAGTTATTTTTTCTTTTTTATTTGTTTATTTTATTTTAGTTTGTTTCTACTGTGCCTACTCACTGTTTATTTCATGTTTGTTCTTGGGGCCAGGCTGTTCATTTTTCAGTCAATTAACACCCTCTCCGCACTAACACTTTGTCTTTCAACACACCATTAACATACCATTTGCCTTTGCTCCATGACCTTCTGGTCAGTAATTCTCTGTGACCTTATTCTATCAACACCTTCTCTTTGGTTTTCTCTTGCCCCATCCCGCTTTACTTGCTCAAAACCTATTGCATTTCTAATATTTGCCAGTTTTGATGAAGGGTCACTGACCTGAAACATTAACTCTGCTTCTCTCTCCACAGATGCTGCCAGACCTGCTGAGTATTTCCAGTATTTGTTTTTATTTCATGTTTAACTAACTTGATTGAGTTCTTTGAGGTGGTAACAGAGGGGACTTCCAAAAGGCTTTTGATAAATTGCCACATAATAGGCTTGTCAGCAAATTGAAACCCATGGAAGAAAAGCAGCAGTGGCAGCACGGATACAAAATTGGCTGGGTGACAGAAAAGAGAGAGCAATAGTGAACATTTTTTTTCCAGACTGGAGAGAGATATACAGTGATGTTCCCCAGGAGTTAACAGGACCACTGCTTTTCTTGATATTGATGACCTGGACTTAGGTATACAGGGCACTATTTCAAAATTTACAGATGACACAAAACTTTGAAGTATAGTGAAGAGTGAGGAGGATGGTGATAGAATTCATGAGGACATAGGTTGGTGGAATTAAATGGACATGTGGAAATTAAGTGCAGAGAAATGTGAAGTGATACATTTTGGTACGAAGAATGAGGACAGGCAATATAAACTAAAGGATACAATTCTAATGGGAGTAGAAGAACAGAGACCTGGGGGCATATGTGGACAAATCATTGAAGGTGACAGAGCAGTTTGAGAAAGCAATTCAAGCATACAGGATCTTGGGCTTTATAAATGGAGGGATACAGTACAAAAGCAAGGAAGTTAATATGAATCTCTATAAGCACTGGTTCAGCCACAACTGAGGTATTGTGCCCAAGTGTGGGCACTGCACTTTAGGAACGGTATGAAGGCCTTGGAGAGGGTGCAGAAGAGATTTACTAGAATAGTTCCAGGGATGAGGGACTTCAGTTACTTGGATATTTGGCGAAGCTGGGGTTATTCTCTTAAGAGCAGAGAAGGTTGAGAGGAGATCTGATACCATCAAAATCATGAGGGGTTTAGACGGAGTGAATAGTGAAACTGTTCCCATTGACAGAAGGGTTGAAAGCTACAGGACACAAATTTAAGGTGGTTGGCAAAAGAAGCAAAGGTGACATGAGGAAAACCATTTTTGTTTTAAAACACAGTGAGTGGTTGTGATCTGGAATGCACTGCCTGGAAGGGTGGTGGAGGCAGTTTCAATCGAGGTTTTCAAAAGGGAATAAGTACATGAAGGACAAAAAAATGCAGAGCTATGGGGAAAGGGCATAGAAGTGGGACTAGCCGGATTGCTCGACGGGCCAGATGGCCTCCTCCTGCACTGCAACCATTCTTTGATATATCTGCATACTGAAAACTGGCCTTCTGAGCCCTGCACTCCTAACAAGTTACAAGCTCAACTGGCTCCCCATGTGCCAATTAAATTACTTCAAAGTCTTCTCTCATTTTCAAATCCATTCTCAGACTCAATACACTTTCCGGACAATTCTTTTTTAGAACCACATACGTCCTCTGTTCCTGAATGAGACTGACTTACCATTCATTTTCTCACTGGACTGCTCTTTGTTATTATGATGTTGCACGACTCCCCCCATCTCTTACTGCCTTCAAATATCTTTGGCTTCCTATCTTTATTATTCTTTCTCTTTTTCTGCTCAATGCCCACATTTTTATTCTCACCTCAACGCATTACTATATTTCCATCTCAGGGAGTTCTTTGAAATTGTGGTTGTTGTTCTGTCACAGGTTTTGTTCTTTCAACCTGGTGAGCCCAGCAGCAACAGAATCCAATGATGGAACACAACACATCAACTCCCACTGTTGGATTGGACAAATTCAAACAGACAAATGTTGTAGCATATAGAGAACACACATTTACTATTCTGACTGCTGCCTCACCCTGACCATTTTGCATTTTGATTAGATGTCAGGAGGGTGGCATTCTGACCAAAGGTCATCAGTAATGATGCAGTTAACAGGGAAAAAGAGAAAAGGCACTTAGACTGGGAGAGTTGCTTTTTTTTCATATACTCAATTAGTGCAAATATATTAGTAATTGCAGTCTGGGAGATTGTGGCCACAGAACACATGACCAAGTGGGAGCAGCAAAGTACAATCACAAAATTATTTCAATATACATTTACGTATACTTCCCGAGTTATGTGCAAGAGATAAGGAACAGCATGAGAAGTTAGAGCCATCCATTCGACCAAAATTACTTTGCTATTAGCCACCAGCTGTGTTTATTAAAAAAAAATCAGCTGTTCACGCTCTCTCAACCAGCAAGAATAAGCTGAAACCATGGCAACCTCCTCGCCATTTCTGCTCCAAATCAATGCAGAGTGTCAGCAGTGCAAAAAAATAAATTGCTAATGCTAGTTACAGAACTCAAACATATGCAAATATCTCGTAAACAAAACAGAATTAAATATTCCCACGAACGTTGTGTCCTAATATCCAGTTACACGTGCAAACCCATTTCATCACTACATCTCCTTCCTAATAACTAAATCTCTATTACTATGCACCAACTGTGCAACAGCCCCAACAAACAAATTTCTCTGCAGCACCTGTGGAAGAGCCTGTCACTCCAGAATTGGCCTTTATAGCCACTCCAGGCGCTGCTTCACAAACCACTGACCACCTCCAGGCGCGTATCCATTGTCTCTCGAGATAAGGAGGCCCAAAAGAATGTACTAGTAACTAGCTCATACACCATCATGCATCCACTTTCTAAAGACTAGTGTGCATACATTCCATTACAGAATCCTGCAAAACTAAACAGCAACCAATGTTAGTCACAGAGGACAGCAGCCCTCTGAACAACAAAATTCTATGTTGCACCGAGCAAAAAACAAATGTTTTTGTTAGTGAGTATAGGAATAGGAAGATAGAGCAGATGAATGCGTCGCTGAAGACATGGTGCAGGAGGGAGGGCTTTAGTTTCCTGGATTATTGGCTCTGTTTCTGTCGAAGGTGGGACCTGTACAAGTTAGACGGGTTGCACCTGAACCGGAACAGGACCAACATCCTTGCTGGGGGGTTGGGGGGTGGGGGTGTTTAAAGTAATTTGGCATGGGGGAATGGGATACAGAGTGGAGGTACAGTAGGGGGTGATGCACAGCCAAATATAGAAGAGAAATTAAGTCAGTCTAGAAGGCAGAGCAAATATAGAGCTGTTAAGGCACAAGCAAATAATGCAAGGCTGGATTGCATCTATTTTAAAGCAAGGAGTCTTACAAGTAAGGCAGATGAATTGAGGGCATTGATTAACACATGGGAATATGATATTATTGCTATCACAGAGACATGGTTGAGAGAAGGGCAGGACTGGCAGCTCAATATTCCAGGGTATAGAATCTTCAAGCGTGACGGGGGTTGGGGGGGAGGGGGTGGGGGGCGGTGTAAAAGAGGAGGTGGTATTGCACTATTGATCAAGGAGTCAATTACTGCAGTAAGGAGGGATGATGTCTTAAAAGATTTGTCAAATGAGACCATATGGGTAGAACTTAAAAACAACAAGGGGGCAATCACTTGGCTGGGAGTGTACTACAGGCCTCCAAATAGTCAGGGAGAGATAGAGGAGCAGATATGTAGGCAAATCTCAGACAGGTGTAAAAATGATAGGGTGATAATAGTAGGGGATTTCAACTTCCCCAAAATTAACTGGGATAGTCTTAGTGCAAAAAGCTTAAAGGGGGCGGAATTCTTAAAGCGCATACAGGAGAGCTTTTTGAGCCAGCACGTAGAAAGTCCTACAAGAGAAGGGGCAGTACTGGACCTAATCCTAGGGAATGAAGCCGGACAAGTGGTTGAAGTGTCAGTGGGGGAACATTTTGGGAATAGCGACCATAACTCTAAGATTTAAGGTAGTTATGGAAAAGGACAAAGATGGACCAGGAAGAAAGGTACTGAATTGGGGGAAGGCTGATTTCAATATGATAAAACAGGATCTGGCCAAAGTGGACTGGGAGCAGCTACTTGTAGGAAAGTCTACATCAGACCAGTGGGAGTAATTCAAAAAGGAAATAGTGAGAGTTCAGGGCCAACATGTTCCCGTAAAGGTTAAGCGTAGGACCAACAAGTCCCGGGAACCCTGTATGTCAAGGGATATTGAGGATTGGATCAGGAAAAAAAAAAAGGAGGCTTATGACAGATTCAGAGTGACGAAAACAGCGGAGGCCCTAGAGGAGTATAGAAAGTGTAGGGGGGGGTACTTAAAAAAAGTAATTAGGAGAGTGAAGAGGGGGCATGAAAAAACACTGGCAGGCAAGATAAAGGAAAATCCCAAGGCGTTTTATAAGTATATTAAGGGCAAGAGGATAGCCAGGGAAAGAGTAGGGCCCATTAGGGACCAAAGTGGCAATATGTGTGTGGAGCAGGAGGACGTAGGTGAGGTATTAAATGATTACTTTTCATCTATGGTCATTATGGAGAAGGTCGATGTAGGTGTAGCGATCAGAGAGGAGGATTGTGATATACTTGAACAAATTAGCATTAAAAGAGAGGAGGTATTTGTGGTTTTAGCAGGCTTAAAAGTGGATTAATCCCCAGGCCCAGATGAGATGTATCCAAGGCTGTTATGTGAGGCAAGGGAGGAGATAGCAGGGGCTCTGACACAAATTTTCAAATCCTCTCTGGCCATAGGAGAGGTGCCAAAGGACTGGAGGACAGCAAATGTGGTACCATTATTCAAGAAGGATAGCAGGGATAAACCAGGTAATTACAGGCCGGTGAATCCAACATCAGTGGTAGGGAAACTATTGGAAAAAAATTCTGAGGGACAGAATTTATCTCCACTTGGAGAGGCAGGGATTAATCAAGGATAGTCAGCATGGCTTTGTCGGGGGAGATTATGTCTAACAAACTTGAGTGAATTTTTTGAGGAGGTGACTCGATGTGTAGATGAGGGTAAAGCAGTTGATGTAGTCTACATGGACTTCAGTAAGGCTTTCGATAAGGTCCCGCATGGGAGATTGGTTAATAAGGTTAGAGCCCATGGGATCCAGGGCAATTTTGCAAATTGGATTCAAAATTGGCTTAGCGGCAGGAGGGAAAGGGTGAAGGTCGAGGGTTGTTTTTGCGATTGGAAGCCTGTGACTAGTCGTGTACTGCAGGGATCAGTGCTGGGACCCTTGCTGTTTGTAGTGTACATTAATGATTTAGACGTGAATATGGGAGGTATGATCAGTAAGTTCGCAAATGACATGGAAATTGGTGGTGTCGTAAATAGTTAGGAAGAAAGCCTTAGATTACAGGACGATATAGATGGGCTGGTAAGATAGGTAGAGCAGTGGCATATGGAAATTAATCCTGAAAAGTGTGAGGTGATGCATTTTGGGAGGACTAACAAGGCAAGGGAATGGATGGCAGGACCATAGGAAGTACAGAGGGTCAGAGGGACCTTGGTGTACTTGTCCATAGATCACTGAAGGCAGCAGCACAGGTAAATAAGGTGATTAGGAAGGCATATGGGATACTTATCTTTATTACCCGAGGCATAGAATATAAGAGCAGCGAGGTTATGATGGAGCTGTATAAAACGCTAATTAGGCCACAGCTGGAATACTGTGTACAGTTCTGGGCACCACACTATAGGAAGGATGTGATTGCACTGGAGAGGGTGCAGAGGAGATTCACCAGGATGTTGCCTGGGCTGGAGCATTTCAACTATGAAGAGAGACTGGATAGTCTAGGGTTGTTTTCCTTAGAGGAGAGAAGGCTGAGGGGGGACCTGATTGAGGTATGCAAAATTATGAGGCCCATAGATAGGGTAGATAGGAAGAAACATTTTCCCTTAGCAGAATTGTCAATAACCAGGGGGCATAGATTTAAGGTAAGGGGCAGGAGGTTTACAGGGGATTTGAGGAAAAATCTTTTCACCCAGAGGGTGGCTGGAATCTGGAACACACTGCCTGAAGGGGTGGTAACGGCAGGAACCCTTCAACATTTACGAAGTATTTAGATAAGCACTTGAAGCGCCATAGCATGCAAGGCTACGGGCTAAGTGCTGGAAAATAGGATTAGAATAGATAGGTGCTTGATGGCCAGCACAGACACGATGGGCCGAAGGGCCTTTTTCTGTGCTGTGCAACTTTATTACGCTATGACTAACAAAATTTCTTTTGTCGCGTCAAATTTCTGAGGCAATTATACTACACAAAATTTACCTTTTGAGTTTTCAACAAGTACACAATGCACAAGTCACATAAATAGAATGCTGCATTCCACTTCACAAAAGTCAGCTTTATTCCACAAGTGCAAACTGCTCACAAATAGAGCACTCAACAACTTTGCAATGGAGTGTCGTCAGTTTATTGCCCTTATGTGGGGAAATACTGGTGGAAATAAAGATATATTTGCATATATACATCATTACACAGAGTTGCAACCGATAGTAAAGACAACAGCATACAAATCCTAAGAGGAATGTAAACACATGCATAGAAATGGATGGAAGGCTGAAAGCAGAAGGGAAGTTTCCTGGACTGAGATGTGCTGAGTGGTGTACAACAAGGGCCTATGTTGGAGTAGCTCTTATTTATTTATCACCTCAGAACATGAGCATGCCATTCAACTCCTCGAGCCTGCCCACCATTCTATTACACTACGGCTGATCTGTACCTCACCTCCATTCACCTGCCTTTGCTCCATATTCCACTTTTGAAAATTCAATTGACTTAACATCCACAGCCTTTTGGGGGAGGGGTTTGTTTCAGATTTCCACTACCCTTTTCGTGAAAAAGTGCTTACTGATTTCACTCCTAAATGTTCTAGCTCTAATTTTAAGATTTTGTACTCCTCTTCTGGAACATCACACCTGAGAAATTAGTTTTGTCATACACACCTTACTGAATTCTTTCAACATTTTAAAAACTTTGATTAGATCACCTCTCAACCTTCTAAACTCAAGGGAACGAATACAAACCAAGTTTATGCAACCTGTCCTTATAATTTAGGCTTTGTTTGCTGACAACACAACCACTAGTTGGCGCAGTACTAGCACATGTGCAAATGCAGCCTCACCTACTGAAACGTCACTGTCTGTGACGTCTCAGGCAGCTGTCAGTGATAAAGATGGCCCTGCTCAATTTGTCACAAGAAACAAATTAAACCCAATCCCACAATGGCTGTGATCGCCGCCTCCATCTCACCCCTAACAGTATCCCGCTCACTCCTGCCTTCGCCACTTCTCTTCGCTGCTCCCTCCCACGTCCGTTGCTTGCCACACTCCACAACTCGCCACTGCCTACCCTCAGCCACTCGCTCCCTGCCTCACCAGTGCCTCCCCTCAGCCACTTGCTCTCCACCTCGCCACTGCCCCGTTTCAGCCACTCGTTCCCGCTTTGCCGCTTCGGCCGCTGGCTCCTCGCTTCCTCCATTGCTCTGTCACCCCTTGGACACTCACTCCACCCTTGGCGGCTCATTCCCAGCCACTTCTCTGTGGCATGGCGGGAAGTGATTGGCTGAAGGGGAAAGAGGTGAGGCCAGGAGTAGCGGCAGGGGCAGGAGCGAGTGACTGAGGGGAGGCAGTGGCTGAGGGAAGGTAGCAGGGAGGCCTGGAGCGAGTGGCTGAAGGAAGGCAGCGGCAAGGCAGAGAGCAAGTGGCCCCGCTCCATCACGCAATAACATTTTAGAGCACATGCGTGAATTAGTCCTGGCAAGCCTGATGTAGACTGCACATGCGCAGCACCATACTGGCAGGAAGAAACCATTCTGCGCATGTGCGCAGCTGGGAATACACTGATGACATCAGCGCTTGGCTGCATTGTCAGAAGTCACTTTGTTTACTTTAACCATTGATGCCCCAGTATCATTCTGGTGATTATGCCCTGTACCCCTTTCCAAGACCAATACATCTTTCCTGAGATTCGGTGTCTGAAATAAAATGCAGTACTTCAAATAGGGTCTGACCAAGGCTCTAAACAATGAATGCATCACTTCCTCACCTTTGTATTACTACTCTTTTGAGGAATTCCATCAGACTTTTGATTTGTGTACATCAACATGCAAATCCCCTAGCTCTTCCACAGCTCCTAGTTTCTTACCATTAAGTAAACATTCCAATTTGCCTTTTTCAGAACCAACATTGAACTCCATCTGCCAGAATTATACCCACTCAACTTAATCTGTTTATCTCCCTCTGTAACTTCCTGCTCCCATTTATACAAATTATTTGCCTCCTAATTTAGTGTTATCTATAAACTTAGATATACAACTCTTTATTCCTTTATCCAAGTTACTTATAAACATGGTGTAAAACCAAAGTTCCCAGATACAGTGGAATAGTACTTGTCAAATCCCACCAATCTGAGAACATACCATTTATCCCTTCTTTTTGTTGCCTATCAGTTATCAATTATCTGGGCTTAGCAATGGAGGGAATAATACTGACATTTGCTGCTGACATTAAAATGAGATTTGGGAAATTGTATCAAAGATTGTGAAAGATTGCAGGAGGACTTAGGCTAACTAGATAGAGGCAATTTAATGCAGAGAAACTTGACGCAAGCAACAAAGACTGTATGTCTTAAACAAGATATTAAATGGAGTAAAATAAGCAATGGACCTTGATGTGTAAATGCACAGTTTAGTAAAGGTTTTAGCGCAAGTAGACGAGGGCATAAGAAAGGATAAACTGAATCCCTAGGTTTGTAGCTGGAGCCACGGGATACAAAGGCATGGAGCTAACATTGAATTTGTACAATTCAGAGCTGTAGATTACAGGGCTGCCAAAAACTGCACACATAGAAGAATATAAAAGCAGTGGAAAAGGTGCAGTTTAGATTCAGGTCATTTGGCCCATCAAATCTGTACTGAGGGTTTTCTCTACATTACCAGTGATGGGGGGGGTTAGTTATGAAATGAGATTTGACAAGTTAGGGGTTTCTTCACTGGATCAGAGAAACTTCAACAGTGACCTTATGAAGTCAAGATTATGAAAGGTTAGGACAGGGTAAATACACTCATTGGCAAGGTGGTAAAAGAGGGGGCACAAATTTAAGATCATTAAAAAAATTGATAGGTTAAACTAGAAATAAAATTAGAGGGTAGAATTGTCTGCCACAAGTTATATAGAATTTACAGTACTGAATTGTTTGAAAGGAGAATTAGACAGTTGCTTGACAAAGAGAGAAATATTAAATGGTATGGAATGCAGATAGGAGAGATTGGAAGATCTAATACAGGTGGGAAGTATACAGTAAATGGCAGAATCCTTAGGAGTATTGACAGGCTGAGAGATCTAGGCGTACAGGTCCACAGGTCACTGAAAGTGGCAATGCAGGTGGATAAGGTAGTCAAGAAGGCATACGGTATGCTTGCCTTCATCGGTAGGGGCATAGAATATAAAAATTGGCAAGTCATGCTGCAGCTGTACAGAACCTTAGTTAGGCCACACTTCGAATATTGCATGCAATTCTGGTCGCCACACTACCAGAAGGACGTGGAGGCTTTGGAGAGGGTACAGAAGAGGTTTACCAAGATGTTGCCTGGTCTGGAGGGCATTAGCTATGAGGAGAGGTTGGATAAACTCGGATTGTTTTCACTGGAACGATGGAGGTGGAGGGGTGACATGATAGAGGTTTACAAAGTTATGAGTGACATGTTTAGAGTGGATAGTCAGAAGCTTTTTCCCAGGGTGGAAGAGTCAGTTACTAGGAGACATAGGTTTAAGGTGCGAGGGGCAAAGTTTAGAGGGGATGTGCGAGGCAAGTTCTTTACACAGAGGGTGGTGAGTGCCTGGAACTTGCTGCTGGGGGAGGTGGTGGAAACAGGCACGATAGCGACGTTTAAGAGGCATCTTGAAAAATACATGAATAGGATGGGAGTCGAGGGATACGGTCCCCGGAAGTGCAGAAGGCTTTAGTTTAGACAGGCATCAAGATCGGCGCAGGCTTGGAGGGTCAAATGCCCTGTTCCTGTGCTGTACTGTTCTTTGTTCTTTGACTGGGATTAGACTAAATGACTCACAGAGAAAATACTTGGGTAAGTGGTCTATGAGATGCTGATGTAACATTCTATGATTTTCTTAGAGTGCAGGAGATACAAGGATACAGTAGACAGCAAAAGTAGTTAGACTCTTTAATTACATTTGACAACAAACTAGATTTTTTTTTACAAACACAAATTTCCCTGATATTTCAAATTCTACCTCTGTCCTATACTTGCAGACAAGCTAAGTACTGTACCATTCTAGATTCAGTAATTGCATAGAATTACATAGAATATACAGCACAGAAACAGGTAATTTGGCCCAACCAGTCCATGTTGGTGTTTATGCTATACCTGGGCCTCCTCATATTCTTCCACATCTAACTCTATCAGCATAACCCTCTATTCCCTTCTCCCTCATATGCTTATCTAGCTACCCCTTCAATACATCTATATTATTTGCCACAACTACCCCCTGTGATAGCAGGTTCCACATTCTTACCACTCTCTGGGTGAAGACATTTCTTCTGAATTCCCCAATTTGCTTTCTTGTTAACCATCTTATATTGATGGCCTCTTGGTTTGGTCTCCCCCACAAGTGGGAACATTCTTTATAACTACTCTATCAAAACATTTCATAATTTTGAAGACCTCTACTTAGGTCACCCCCTAATTTTCTCCTTTCCAGAGAAGGAGACCCAGTCTGTTCATTCTTTCCTTACAGATTTTTTTTGCTCTGTAATTAATGTTTTCAGTTCTATCCCCTAGAAATAAATCCTACTGCTTGTTTTTTTAAAATGGTCTTATTAACCTGCGTTGCTACTTTTAGTAATTTGTGTATTTGTACTCCCTTGTTCCTCCACCCCATTAGGTTCTTATTTTCCAAGTAATATGTGACCTCCATATTTTTCTTCCCTAAATGTAATACATTACACAAATGTGTTAAAATTAATCTGCCAATTATGTGTGCATCTGCAAGTTTATTAATGTCTCTTTGTCACCTGTTCAGTCCTCCTCAGTATAGACAATGCCCCCTAATTTGGGGTCATCCACAAATTTAACTTGATTCCAAAATCTAAATTATATAAATTCTGAACATGGCTCGAGCACCGATCCTTTGTGGGACTGCATTTTTCATCTTCTGTCACTCTGAATAGCTATCTTTTACCCCTACTCTCTGCTTTCTGGCTTGAAGTCAGCTAACAATCCATTCTACTACTTGCTCCCTGACTCCACATGTTCTGACCTTATTCATTAACCTATTATATGGTACCTAATCAAAGTATTCCAATTATGTAAAACAAAGGGAACAAAGGGAAGGGAACCTGTCGCGCCTGCACAATCAGACCTACATACAACTCATGATTGATTCTTGATACCTAGCAAACCACTCACTTCTTTCAAAAAATTGCTATACTCAAGGTGGCAGCCTTCCCAATGAAATTAGGGCTGGACAATAAATGTGGTCTTGCCAGCATTAACACATCTCAAGAACAAATAAAAACAAATGGGAAGTTGTAGCTGACAAGTACCCTGTTTACACAAGAGCTGCATGTAATTAACAGAAATTATATGTACATAGTTTACCAAACTATAGGATGTTTCAAAAACACTGCAGAGGATCTGGGATGCTCAGCTTCCAGCAGATGCCAATGGCCGACAGTAAGAATTTGTTAAGACTGCAGTTATGATGTAAACATTCTTACCTCTATTGTCTTGTCTAGGGAGTGCATCTTCACGTTCCCACCAAGGGAGAGACTGTCAATGCCAGAAATGATCCTGGATAATCCAGTGCATTCTTTATCGGTAGTCTGTCGTTTTTTCAAGGACCTATAAATATCACCTTCGAGCCACATATGGCCTTGCTTCCTGTAGACAAATCAAAGGGATCAAAATTGGCTCTCATTACTTTATGGACCTTTACATTCAAACAAGTTGGAAGGAAAACTGTGTGATACAGTTTAAAAGTATTTTGGTGATATGTCCCAGTAGCTTACAGTGAGTAAACTGATATGGGCACAAACCCACACACTAATTCCACACAAACTACCTATTTTAACCATTGAGCGGTAAGGTGGCTCTTCTTCTTGGAAAATCATACAGCAGGAGTTGGGTGAGGTGGTGCGCTCTCATACTTGCAGTGATTCCTTCTGGATTTTAAAAGGATCTTAAAAGGTTAATAGCTAACTTGTTTTGAACATTTATGTGGTGCACACAGTCATCATTTGAAGAGAACCTGACTCATTTTGTTAATAACTTCGTTCACGCATTTCAACTGGGTCACAGATTTTTTAGTACCAGATATAAAGTACATCTTAGTGTTTCTGAACTGTACTTTCCTTTTTGCAGAAAACAGATAAAGATCAAGTGCTGCTGAAAGTCACAATGGCAACTTGGTTCAACTATTTCTAGCCTCCATTAGAAGCCACACAGGTAAAGTACTGATTTTTTTTTAAAAATGCAACACGGAAACAGGGAAGATCAGTGTTCTATAACAAAAGTCCAAATATTTGAAATAAAGATTTATACATGCAGCTCTCAAGGTCCAAACTTCAGCCAACAAAATTAGGGGCAGCAGAACTTATGCCTAGGGAATTCTGCTCAAACTCCAGTATACTCAAAAGATTATTGGAGATACTTCTACTTTTTAAAAAAAGAAACTTTGATATTCCCTAGGGTCCTTTAGACAGGAAAGTGAATAATCAACCCACAAGAAATGCTACTTCAGTGGCAAGACTGCTCCGTGGTCCACTACATAGGTAGTTTTACTTTAATACAAGGTGCTAAGTGAAATTTGCAATTTGGAATCAGTAGTCTCCTCCCTTACCCAATGCATAGCCCTTACCCCCCCAAAAAATGATTATAAACTTTAACTGGACAAAAGATTTTAAAATTTATCCTCTAGCTCTTCTTCAAATAAGATTGAAAATCACTGGAAACTAAAGAAAAATATTTTTCTTTACCACCCACAGAGGGTGGTGAGTGCCTGGAACCTGCTGCCGGGGGAGGTGGTGGAAGCAGGTACGATAGCGACGTTTAAGAGACATCTTGACAAATACATGAATAGGATGGGAATAGAGGGATACGGACCCCGGAAGTGCAGAAGGTTTTAGTTTAGACAGGCATCAAGATCGGCACAGGCTTGGAGGGCCGAATGGCCTGTTCCTGTGCTGTACTGTTCTTTGTTTTGTTCTAAATGACAAAGCTGTCATGGAACAAAGGCAAAGGAGCACTTAGCATTTCAGCAGTTCCAACTACTGAAAGGTACTGCTGCATCTTAAGAAAGTGGATGTTCTGCAGAATCTGAATTGTCAAGTTTGAACCCAGGCTTTTTGGAGAGAGTAAAGCCTTCAAGTAAAAAAACTAAGAAGCTATTAAAAGGCACAGAAGACAATTTATTAGATATTTTTTTCCTCTTCTAGTGAAATAGCCAATGTTACTTGGTTAAACCATTATTTTGGACAGTAGAAATATTAGCTTATAGAAAAGTTGTTTTCAGAAAGCATTTGTGAAGAATAGACAAGTCCCTGCACGGCAGTCACAATAATAGTGGTTGCTATGTGACAGAAAATGTGTGACACCTCATCATTGAAGTCCCATCATAGCACCAGCTACAAGGGTCACAAAAGCATGGACACTTTTGTAATGACATTTCCCATAAAAACGGGTTTACACAGAAGCTTTCAATAATACCGAACTTAGATAGATAGGTTAATTAAGATATTTTAAACCTGCCTCTGCTGCAACTTACATCACCTTTTTACGCATTCAGAATTTTAATCTCTTGGAGCCATGTGCACTATTGCATCTGATCATATATGGGTTTCTGACTTAGTAACTTGTTCCACATAAATTTTTTTTTAATATACTAGGATAACAGCATTGCCTCTAAATACATACATACACAGCCATGCAGATGGATAACGGAGTTTGACTAGATTTTAATGGGGAGCTGTAGAGCAATTACTGCCTTTTTAAAATTGAGAAACAAAGGTAAAGGGCAACTATAATAATTCAGTGTGGCGAAGTAGAAGGGGAAAGCAACATCAGTTTCATGAGACAACATTTGGTCTACAGCTCCAATAGTGGAATTTACCACAATATACCTCACAGACAGAAATCAGTGCATTATCATCTAAAAATATTATAAAATACTCACATTTAGAGGCAATACTATTCCAGAGTTAAAAACTGAAAAAAACAAGGTCATACTTAAAATGTTACACGTGTCAAGGATAGCTACAGTCTACCAGCTGGAACAGCATCCCTATGCCATAATTAATTACGTTCAAATTCTGGAGCAAATCTGAAATCAGCAGACCAGGAAAACAGCGGAGATTGGAAAGCCAAACACTGCAGAAAAATAAACTGTTCTGAGTAACAGCAGACTCCAATTGGAAAAGCTATATTACTTAGTTGTATTGCCATGAAATATCCTTGTGACCTTAATTAAAACCTGGGATCAATATATTTAACACACACTGAAATTTGTTGCCTGAGAAAATGGTCCCATAACTGCTAACACTGATTTTGTCAACTCAAGACAAAGTAAAAATGCAGTAACATCATAGCCTGGTAACATCAGAAAGACCACTCTGCTATACTAGTATGTTAACGATCTTCCTAAATATTAAAATAGTTGCTAAATACATGCTTTCTCACTCATGCTTTGTAAATAGTCTGCTCAGAATCTTTGTACCAATGACAATGGAATTTTTCAGGCCTTTCCCAAGATCTGAATCAACTTACTTTGGCTGTGAGCAAAAGAAGAATTGGAGTGTAGACCAAACAGGAATAATCAGTGTTCCCAAATGATTTTCCCTTTCACCTTGAAGGTTCCAATACAATGACCTATTTTCACTACAAAACATTGTTTTTGGAGAATTTTTTTGTGGGATGGTGCAACAATAGGGTTGTTCCGGGTTTCTATAGAAATCAAGTGGAGCCATGTTGTCCCAAAATCCTACATGTTCACACATGCCAAATTCTGCATTTGGTGCCAGTAGTCTTAGGATGAAGACCTTTGTCAAAGATTGTCCTGCATATCTTCACGCATAGAGTTGTGATTTATTTATGTACCACTGCAATGCCTACTGAACAAGTGCATAACATAATTCTGGAAGCCTGACTTGCATGCCCACATTGGACCAGTTAGGTCTAATGGCCTGTTTCTGTGCTGTCTTTCTTCTTTCTTTGGCCTCCTTGTCACGAAAGACAATGGGTAAGCGCCTAGAGGTGGTCAGTGGTTTGTGGAGCAGCGCCTGGAGTGGCTATAAATGCCAATTCTAGAGTGACAGACTCTTCCACAGGCGCTGCAGATAAAATTGGTTGTCGGGGCTGTTACACAGTCGGCTCTCTCCTTGCGCTTCTGTCTTTTTTCCTGCCAACTGCTACGTCTCTTCATCTCGCCACTCTTTAGCCCCGCCTTTATGGCTGTCCACCAGCTCAGGCAATCACTGGCAACTGACTCCCACGACTTGTGGTCAATGTCACAGGACTTCATGTTGCGATGCAGACGTCTTTAAAGCGGAGACATGGACAGCTGGTGGGTCTGATACCAGTGATGAGCTTGCTGTACAATGCGTCCTTGAGGATCCTGCCATCTTCCATGCGGCTCACATGTCCAAGCCATCTCAAGCGCTGCTAGCTCAGTAGGGTGTATATGCTGGGGATGTTGGCCGCCTCGAGGACTTCTGCGTTGGACATACGGTCCTGTCACCTGATGCCAAGGATTCTTCGAAGGCAGCGAAGATGGAATGAGTTGAGACGTCGCTCTTGGCTGACATACATTGTCCAGGCCTCGCTGCCGTAGAGCAAGGTACTGAGGACACAGACTTGAAACACTCGGACTTTTGTGTTCCATGTCAGTGCACCATTTCCCACACCCTCTTGGCCAGTCTGGACATAACAGCAGATGCCTTTCCCATGCGCTTGTTGATTTCTGCATCGAGAGACAGGGGTTACTGGTGATAGTTGAGCCTAGGTGGGTGAGCTCTTGAACCACTTCCAGAGCATGGTCTTCAATATTGATGGATGGAGCATTTCTGACGTCCTGTCCCATGATGTTTGTTTTCTTGAGGCTGATGGTTAGGTCAAATTTGTTGCAGGCAGCCGCAATCCTGTCGATGAGTCTCTGCAGACACTCTTCTGTGTGGGAGGTTAATGCAGCATTGTCAGCAAAAAGGAGTTCCCTGATGAGGACTTTCCATACTTTGGTCTTCGCTCTAAGACAGGCTGTACATTCTATGTAATTATGTAATTTGGGGCAAAAAATAAAACATGGGACAAGTCACACCCCTTCAACACTGATATTCTCACTGTTCCCTCCCCCTCAATGGCTCATACAAAAGTCCTGCTATATAGCTACTGATGCAAACAAAGTGAATAAATGGTGGTTGCACACTATGCGCAGGAACTCTTCACATGAGCAGTTCTGTTTGCACTACAGTGGCAACATAACTCAGGCAACAGACCCAACACAGGACTGGCGGAATGAGGGGGGAAAAAAAGATCCGACTGCCAACATGAACTGTAAGGGGAGGGAGCAGGGAAGAAGAATGACAACATGAACAGGAGAAAGGAGGACAAGTATCATGATGGACTGGGGAGCAGGATACCAGCTGAAATTTAGGGAGGGATAAATACAACTATCAGTATGCACTAGTGCTGGGAGAAGCAGGCTAGGTGAAGAAAAGTGTCAACATAAACTACAAGGGTTGGAGGAGGAGGATGAATTTGTCTCAGTGAATTGAGTGCTGTCCAAGGGCTTAAGCACATCTAGGTACAGGTTGGAGTACACAGGGTGGGGTGACAAGGGCCTCAATGATGGACTGGAAAGCTGGGGCAAACTCGTTCTCGGCCATTTAGGGGCACCCAGCACATTTTAGGCCCATCATACAGCTAATAAGATGCTATTGGGGCTCCAGTTCCTTTATAGAATGACAGCCGGTCCACAAGGACTGCCAGCCAATCAGAAGGCCGACAGCTCCTCAGTCCCAGCAGTGTCACTGCTGCAAATGCATCCAGCTGAGAGAGACAGCGATGGACACCACCCCTAGAACAAGGCAAGTGAGATCGGGGGTTGCCGGGGCCAGTCAGGCAGGCCCTACGAGGTTTTGGTGGGGGGTGGGGGTGGCTGCAAAGGGCGACATTGCTGTAGGAGCAGCCATTGCTGCTGGGGGGGCCCCTCCATGTGCCATGGAGTGCCCAATTTTGAGGCCATCCTCCATCCCAATCCCCCACCGAGTCCACAGAGAGGCTGCCAGGGTTTACCAGGCAGTCTCCCCATGCAGCAGAGGGCAGACCCGCCACTGGGAAAATGCCAGCAGCAGCAAGAGGCCTTTAATTGGCAATTTAAATGGCACAATTGACCTCTGGGCAGGAGGGCCGTCTTCCATCTTTCCTGATGTTGGCAGAATGCCATGGCGGCGGGCACTCCAATCCCTTCCCTCGCCATTTTCTGGGCTCCTCCGCCTGTTCCTAGAGGACTGGTAAAATCCAGCTCAGAATGCCCGCAGAGATAATTTTTGGGTAGGTGGTGGCCGAGTTGGTCTGTAGAAAAGATAAATGTCGTAAGTATCCCAAAATTATAAATTTAAAAATAAACTGAAGAACCTTCCTTCATCACACAACTCATAGGAAAAAGACCTGCTCTCAGCCTATTGGAAATGTGCAATTAACTGCTTGCAGGTGAAGTGTGGGTTATAGCAGGATGTCTTTCTTGTACCGCCACACCCCTCCATTTAGAATCGTATTGATTTTGCTTTTGTTTTAAAAAATTCACACACTGTACTAGTCATCTAAAAGATTCCATTAAAAATAATGACAGTATTGGTGGCTGCACAGCATGAGGAAATTCAAACTTTGATGCTTTAATAAAAAACAGAATACATGTTATTTCAGTCATTGGGAAGTAAGGTCATATAGATTTATATCTGCTTACTTACTGAAGCATGCCTCTGCTCACTCCCAATAAATGTTCATACAACCTGTAGATTATGGCTGCATATCCTCCCAGTGGCTCTTGGCCATGTGAGCCGCATGGAAGATGGCAGGATCCCCAAAGACACATTGTACAGCGACCTCGCCACTGGTATCAGACCCACCGGCCGTCCATGTCTCCGCTTTAAAGATGTCTGCAAACGCGACATGAAGTCCTGTGACATTGATCACAAGTCGTGGGAGTCAGTTGCCAGCGATCGCCAGAGCTGGCGGGCAGCCATAAAGGTGGGGCTAAAGTGTGGCGAATCGAAGAGACTTAGCAGTTGGCAGGAAAAAAGACAGAAGCGCAAGAGGAGAGCCAACTGCGAAACAGCCCGGACAACCAATTATATCTGCAGCACCTGTGGAAGAGTCTGTCACTCTAGTTTTGGCCTCTATAGCCACTCCAGGTGCTGCTCCACAAACCACTGACCACCTCCAGGTGCTTACCCGTTGTCTCCCGAGACAAGGAGGCCAAAGAAGAAGAAGAAGAAGAAGAAGAAGATCTTCCCAGTATATGCAGTGGCATGGAATTTGGAAGCTGATCATTTTTGATTTTAAAAGTTGCTCTTGGCTACCAATAAAGTGATATCTGCAACAGACTGGAGCCACAAATTTCTTTCCATTGACTTGTAATATTTGTTGCACTACTAAAAGATTAGCATGACAACCAAGTACATAATCAATGTTCTGGAAATGGACTATTGACAGTATTATTACAAATTAGCTTTTATTTAATTTCTATCAGCAAAATGCTGGGCAGTGAAACCTTTTATCACCATAACAAATAAAAGTATCCTCCAGATAAATATACTTTATTCTTTCTTGATGTTATCGTACAATGGCATAATATAGTGTTCACTCAAAATCTCCCAGGAGCTGTCCCACTTAAAAACCAGATTTCACTAAGCATTATGTGAAGAGTTCATAAATCAGAACTGGGTGGTTAAGTAGTTAATCCCTAAAGGCAACTGATATGATTTTCATGTGGTGTGGCAGGGATAGGGTAGATGGAATTGAGCTTAGATCCAAAACATAAACACAGCAAAACCCCAGGTAATAATAACGCAACTTAACTGATAAGAGTTAAGCCCACTGTGGTGAGTCAAAATCAATGATATTACTCTATGTGATCACCAAAACACTAGTGCAAATTCCAGAATCTCGCTCAATGAAAACGTAATCTGAAAGATTCAGCTACCATAAAACAGTGGCCTTAGTTATTTCCCTTCCTTATCCGGAATTTTACGCCACCCCAGCAAACCGGATCGTGGCAAGGGGTGGCGTAAAATGGAGAGGGAGGCTCCAGGAAACCTTTCCGAGCCGGTCCCGCCTCCGCCCCACTTTACATAGGGTGAGGTGGGGCAGAAAACAGGCCGCCCCCAATTAACGGTCACTTAAGGGCCTTCCACCCGCCTCCATGGGGATTTTACCCGTGGCAAGCGGGCGTACTGGAGCCGGGAAAGGCCGCCCAGTGAAATCTGTCAACCTCTCTGCGCCCTGGGGTGGGGGTGGGGGGGGTTGTTGGCCCTGACAATCGGGCACAGTATGCCCGATTGAGAGCCGCCCCTGCTTCCCCAACCACCCCCAGGACCCAAAACACCCCCCTTCACCCCAAACGACCATCCTTGCCTCGCCAGGGCACGACCGTTTATCCCCAACAAGGTAATCCAAACTTACCTGCAGTCCTGTCTCCATGTCCTTGGCTGGGCTGCAGTCCTAGCAGTGGCCACCGCTCCCTGTGGCACTGCTGGGACTAAGAGCTGTTGGCCCGATGATTGGCTGGCAGCGCAATGAAGCAAGACTTCCTCCCTCAAGCGGGTGGAAGTCCCGCCTCGGAACAATTAAAGCCTGGGGACTCGTAAAATACAGGACAGATCCCCAGGCTAGGCGGAAGCGGGTTCGCCACCGGATTTTACGTCGGTGGTCAGCTCCCGTCTGCCCGACGTAAAATCCAGCCTCTTAGCTCTCCTGGGCAGTACAGATTTGATGAGCCAAATTGTCTTTCAAATGGTATAGCTACCAAGGTTCGCAGTGAGCACTGTACCTATGCCAGCTAATATTCTTTTAATCCCAATCCAACACCAGTAACTCAAATTATGTCCTCATAGTCTATTTGAACAAACACTTAATAGTGTAGTATCCCTTATTATGGTCATAATGGACCAGAATTATTTAAAAAATTGCAACCTTCTCCATCAGAAATGTAATGAGAATTTGATAGCACCTCTGCTAAAAATTGAGTTTCATGGAGCATTTCATTACCTAATTATTATAATATTTTGGGATACAGTATGAGTAATTGAAGACCTGACACATGGTAAGTATAGCATTGCAAGCCAACAGGTGACTTTGGATCCATGATTCCCAAAGCTTTCATCACTGGGGTTTCCTTGTCTCATGTCTGGGTCTGTTGTAGACTAATAATAGATTTAGTCCACAAATTAGATAGGCATACCTATGTTCATAGAAGGCATTTTACATGTACTTGGGGTGGGAGTAGCTGGGTCACTTCTGTGTAGCCACATAACTGGAATGAGTATATGACATTGCAATGTGTGTATAATACAGTCCAGGCAGGGGTACTCAACCGTTAAGTGAACAAGCTATCCTTCCCCCAAGAAATTAACAAGCGGTGTACAATATCCTTTGGATAATTATTGTACCAGCACTCTTAAAAAAAAAAGTACAAGCTTAGTCTTTTGTAAACAATAGGTAATAAATATCAACTAATACAAATATCATGACTAAGAAATCAACCTTCAAATAATAAACATTTTAGTGGCGACATTAGTATTTTTTTCAGGATATTCACAGCATTACAGCAGAATTGAGATTTTGAACTTGATTTACTTTGTAATCTTTATTTCTATTGCTTTAACTATATTCCGTGCAGTATTTAGGAGACTCAGATTGGTTACATCAATTGCCTGTGGAAACTGCAGTCAGGAAGCTCGCAGCAAGCCTCAAGCTTCGGAATGCTGTGCTCTTCATATTCTGGAACTGGCATTTCTCAGATTCTTGTTGCGATCTTCCATTGTGGTAGTTATGTGTCAAACTGGTAGAGTCTGTTGGAAGAGAACTTGGAAATAAGTTACCCTTAGACCTTTTACATGTTTGTATGGATGTAAATGGTTTAAGCTTTGCAGCATTGGTCTTTTCTTTAATGAAGAAATTTTATTTGGGTGATTTTAAATATTGACTTCTTTGTTTTCATTTCTTGCTGTAATTATGACTCAAAATAGTCCATTTCTCTTGAGGCTACTGTACTGACATTTATTAACTGCATATCTCTTGTCTACAGCTTGCCTAGTGATGGTAAAACAGCAAGTAATATAGTGCTGTTCCTTTAATCTTATGCTTTCTTTCATCCATATCGACACTTCACTATCCATCCTGATATTTTCTATACAACTATATTTGGTAACTCAGGGCTAGGTTAACTCATGTCTTTAATTTCCTTATCTGGAATTTCTGAATACCTAACTGCTTAACAAATGGCAAGAAATATATGTTTTGGCATAGTTTATCATATTTTAACTGTGGCCTGAATTTTGAAAGCTCGCCACTGATCTTGGCGGCAAGCTTCAAGAACGGTGCGGCACACGCGAGATGTGCGGCGGAGAGCTGCCATGATATTTTGCACAGTGGCACATTAACATGGAGGGGGCAGAACGACCGGCCCCGATGATGTTGAGGGAGCGGGCGCGCCGTCCCCAGCAACAGCATCCGGCGCAATTTTTAAAGGGCTTCAAGCCCTTTAGTGAGATTTAAATTTTAATGGTCCGCTGTCGAAGAAATAAAATTAAACTTTTAATTGCACTTTGAATCCCCTCTCCTACCTCCCCTGCAATGAGTAAGCAATATGAAAATTGCCCTCTCGCCCCCAAAAAAACATTTTTTGCAATCCCGAACATCCCCCCACCAAACTTCATAAACTTTGACACTCAACCCCTTCCCATCATTCCCGCAACCAACAGGAACACTTTTCCCCGCTGTCCCACCTCCTGCCCTGAAAACTTTACTGCTCCCCCCTCACCACCAGTGTTACAGCTCGGATCTCCAAATGCTGACCCGAAAGCAAGGAGGTTCCGGCATTCGGCCGGAATATCGGCATGGGACGGCCGTCGGGGCGAGATAAGTGATTATTTATTCATTAACATTTACTTGACTATTTAAATTAAGGTTCTATCGCCGAGCAGCAGGAGGGAGGGGGGCTGCCATGAGGCTTCGCCATTGCTGGTAAAATGGGGCAGGGCCTTCCCAGTGTCAAGGCCCGTGGTGGACCTCTCACGGAAGTATTTTCTGGGCACCCGTGCCACAATCCCTTGACGTCAGGAGGCTGATAAAACCCAGTCTGTTTTTCTTTGGGACTGCGGAGGGGCAAAAACGATCAAACTTTTATTAATAATTTTTACAGAACCAAATTGCATTTCTCAACATTAAATCAAGGAATGGATTGACAGCCATCACAAATGTATCACTCAAAAAGCCTTTCCTACATTAAACATTTTTAAAGATAATTTCCTTCATAAAATATTCAGCTTGGGAAAATTGCTGAAACTGAGGTGTCAAGTGAGCAAAAGGTTTGTTAAATGAGAAATATAATTATGTCAGGCAAATGAAAGATGAAATCACTAACCACAAGCATGCAAAGTGCTTCATTTTGGTGTCAAATGGTCAAGATTCCTTACTTTTCATAATATGTCAAATTTGGCCTTTTTCCAACATCATGATAATGCATATTCCTGCCAATTTCAGAACTTCAGCAATGACTAAACACATGGAACTGGTATAGTCATCCGAACATACGAATAAGGAGCAGGAGTAGGCCATTTGGCCCCTTGAGCATTCAACAAGATCATGGCTGATCTGATTGTAACCTCTACTCCACATTACTGCCTACCCCAGATAACCTTTCACTTCCTTGCTTACCAAGAATCTATCTACCTTTGCTTTAAAAATATTCAAAGACTCTGCTTCCTTTTGAGGAAGAGAGTTCCAAAGACTCACGACCCTCAGAGAAAAAATTTCTCCTCATCTCTGTCTTAAATGGGCGACCCCTTATTTTTAAAAAGTGACCCTAGTTCTAGATTTTCCCACAACAGGAAACATCCTTTCCACATCCACCCTGTCAAGACCCCTGAAGATCTTATATGTTTCAATCAAGTTGCCTCTTATTCTTCTAAATTCCAGCGGATACAAGCCGAGCCTGACCAACCTTTCCCCATAAGACAACCCGCTCATCCCAGGTATTAGTCCAGTAAATCTTCTGAACTGCTTCCAACGCATTTACGTCCTGCCTTAAATGAGACCAATACTGTACACAGTACTCCAGATGTGGTCTCACCAACACCCTGTATTAACTGAAGCATAATCTCCCTACTGTTGTATTCAATTCCCCTCGCAATAAACAATAACATTCTATTAGCTTTCCTAACTACTTGCTGTACCTGAATACTAACCTTTTGCAATTCATACACTAGGACATCCAGATCCCTCTGCATCTCAGAGCTCTGCAATCTCTCACCATTTAGATATGTTTCTTTTTTATTCTTCCAGTCAAAATGGACAATTTCACATTTTCCCACATTATACTCCATTTGCCAGATTTTTGCCCACTCACTTAACCTATCTATATCCCTTTGTAGCCTCCTTATGTCCTTTTCACAACTTACTTTCCTACCTAACTTTGTGTCACCAGCAAATGTAGCAACCATACCTTCAGTCGCTTCATCCAAGTCATTTACATAAATCATAAAAAGTTGAGGCCCCAGCACTGATCCCTGCAGCACACCACTCGTTACATCTTGCCAACCAGAAAATGACCTATTTATGCCTACTGTCTGTTTCCTGTTAGCTAGCCAATCTTCTATCCATGCTAATATGTTACCCCCCATACCATGAGCTTTTATTTTCTGCAATAACCTTTGATGCCTTCTGGCAATTGAGGTATAGTACATCCACCGGTTCCCCTTTATCCACAGCACATGTTACTTCTGCAAAGGACTCTAATAAATTGGTTAGATATGATTTCCCTTTCACAAAACCATGTTGACTCTGTCTGACTACCTTGAATTTTTCAAACTGCCCTGCTATAATGTCTTTAATAATAGCTACTAACATTTTCCCTATGACTGATGTTAAGCTAACTAGCCTGTAGTTTCCTGCTTTCTGTCTCCCTCCCTTTTTGAATAAAGGAGTTACATTGGATATTTTCCAATCTAATGGAACCTTTCCCGAATCTAGGAAATTTTGGAAAATTAAAACCAACGCATCAACTATCTCACTAGCCACTTCTTTTAAGACCTGAGGATGAAGTCCACCAGGACCCGGGGACTTGTCAGCCTGCAGCTTCAACAATTTGTTCAGTACCACTTCCCTGGCGACTGTAATTTTCTCAAGTTCCTCCCTCCTTTCCATTTCCTGATTTACAACTATTTTTGCGATGTTACCCGTATTCTCTACAGTGAAGATCGATGCAAAATACCTGTTCAATTAATCTGCCATCTCCTTATTTTCCATTATTAATTCCCTGGACTCATTTTCTATAGGACCAAAGCTCACGTTGTTATCTCTATAGATATTTTAAAAAGAAAAGAAAGGAAATTCTTACGATCTGTTTTTACATTTCTAGCCAGCTTTCTCTCGTACTCTAATTTTTCCCTCCTTATTAATCTTTTAGTCATTCTTTGCTGTTTATTATATTCTGTCCAATATTTTGACCTGCCACCCATCTTTGCAATTATATGCTTTTTCGTTAAGTTCGATACTATCTTTAACTTTTTTTTTAAAGTTACCCATGGATGGTGGGTCCTCCCCTTGGAATTTCTCTTTCTTGTTGGAATGTATCTATTCTGTGTACTCTGAAATATCCACTTAAATACCTGCCACTACATCTCTATTGACCTATCCCTTAACCTAATTTGCCAGTTCACTTTAGCTAGCTGCTTTCATGCCCTCATAATTGTCCTTATTTAAGTTTAAAATACTAGTCTTAGACCCACTCTTCTCTCCCTCAAACTGAATGTAAAATTCAAATTATGACCGGTGCTGCCTAGGGGCATCTTCATTATGAGGTCATTAATTAATCCTATCTTGTTGCACAATACCAGGTCTAGTATAGCCTGCTTTCTGGTTGGCTCCAGAACGTGCTGTTCTAAGAAACTATCCCAAAAACATTCTATGAACTCATCTAAGCTACCTTTGTCCATCTGATTTTTCCAGTCTATATGTAGATTAAAATCCCCCATGACTATCGCCGTACCTAGATTAAAATCCCCCATGATTATTGCCGTGCCTTTCTGACAAGCTCCCATTATTTCTTCCTTTATACCCCATCCTACTGTGTGGTTATATTAGGGGGCCTATAAACCACTCCCCCAACTGACTTCTTGCCTTTATCATTTCTCATCTCTATCCAAACCGCTTGTTTGCCAGCTATATCTCTCTGCTCTCCTTCCTCAAAAACCCTCCAGCCAAGAAGGATCAGCTATCATGAAATAGTCTCTTCCACTTCCCAATTCCCCTACTTATTTTCACGCATCTCTCCCTGTTCTACATGGAATCATAGAATGGTTACAGCACAGAAGGAGGCCATTCAGCCTTTCATGTCCTCTCAAAGAGCAATTCACCTAGTCCCATTCACCTGTCTTTTTCCCACAGCACTGCAAATTGTTTCTCGTGATTATTGTCCAATTCTCTTTTGAAAGCCATGATTGAATCTGCCTCCATCACACTCTGAAGCAGTACATTCCAGATTCTAACCACTCATTGAGCCAAAAAGTTTTTCCCTCATCTCACCGTTGCTTTTTTTTGTCAATCAACTTAAATCTGTGTCCTCTGGGTCTCGATCCTTCCACCAATGGGAACAGTTTCTCCTTATCTACTTCGTCCAGATCCTTCATCATTTCGAACATCTCTATCAAATCTCCTCTTAATCTTCAAGAAAAACATTCCCACCTTCTCCAATATATTCACGTAACTGATTCCTCATCCCTTGGAACCATTCTGTTCATGCATTCTTTGGTTTTAGATAAAGAAAAACCAGATGGGGTGTATAGCAGATAAGGTTTAACTACTCCTGAGGAAAAGGGGGAAAAACAGACTTCTAACCACCCAGGGGAATGTAAACGACATTAAGCAGGGAACCTCCGTCCCATGCACGGTGCAACTCTCACTCACACCTAGAAAGTCAAAGCAGCAAAAAGGAGCAAGAAGCCACGAAAACACAATTTTGTATTTCAATAGCTTATAACACCTTTTTTAAATTAAAGGGAGATTTGGTGGTCTGGATCTACATTATGTTGAAGCGTCTGACACTCCAACAGATCTAAAATGTATACAAACAAAGATCAATCATAGCTACCACATGAGATAAATGAATGGAGGATTAATGCAATTTCTCAACAGGCAGGCTATCTTCTCTTATCTCTCCCACAACTCTGCGCAGAGTACCCGGTCATTCTACTTGACTCTGTACAACTACATTAAAATAGATTACATAAAACATACACATGGAAGTCAATTTACAGACAGGTCTTGCAATGTGGGGCGGCGCAGTGGTTAGCACTGCAGCCTCACAGCTCCAGCGACCCAGGTTCAATTCTGGGTACTGCCTATGTGGAGTTTGCAAGTTCTCCCTGTGTCTGCGTGGGTTTTCTCCGGGTGCTCCGGTTTCCTCCCACAAGCCAAAAGACTTGCAGGTTGGTAGGTAAATTATTGCTTATTGGGATGTTGGACTGGTTTCAGAGCCTGGGAGAAGTCTCACTCCAACATCTGAATACCTATCAGTACCACAACAAGGGAGAACACATCATGAAGGTAACTGGAGGCAATCAAGAGAGGAAAGCCTTGGGTAGGGGCCTTAGATGCAAATAGAACAGATGTACAGAGTCTGAAGCAAATGAGATGGAACAAACAAGACAGGAATACTGAGTCATAGAGAGATACAGCACTGAAACAGGCCCTTCGGCCCACCGAGTCTGTGCCGACCATCAACCACCCATTTACACTAATCCTACATTAATCCCATATTCCTTACCACATCCCCACCATTCTCCTACCACCTACCTACACTAGGGGCAATTTACAATGGCCAATTTACCTATCTATCTGCAAGTCTTTGGCTGAGGGAGGAAACCGGAGCACCCAGCGGAAACCCACGCGGTCACAGGCAGTATCCAGAATCAAACCCGGGTCGCTGGAGCTGTGAGGCTGCGGTGCTAACCACTGCGCCACTCCCTTTTAAACTTTGAAAATAAAAATCAAGAGCAGGAGATCCTTTCCCAACACCGCCACCAACCCCCCCCCCCCACCATAGTTGTTTTGTTTTATATGCCAATCTGACAGACATTAATTTTATTCCCACCCTAAACTTTCCCCCCCCAAACTCGTCACTTTTGCCCATCCACCCCTTCCTACCATCCCCACAGCCAATAAAAAACATTTTCCCCGCTCCCACCACCCCGATAATTTTAGTCCTCCTCCCTCCCCACCAGCGTCTCACCTCAGAACTCCATACGGAGTTCCACAGGCACGCGAGTTGCGCCCAGTTAGCCGTAAAATTGGCATGGGACGGCCGGCGGCGGCAGGTATGTTCATCTGCATTGTGTTCAGTTCACAAAGGATTAAATCTCTTGTAAAATGCTCCTCTTCACTGTGCCAGCTTTGGGTTGTTTATCAGGAACTGTATCTTTGATTAAGAGCAGTAGCTCTCAAACTTTTTTGTCTGCAGACCAATTAGGCTGGGCAAAAGACCCTGCGGACCACTGACCAGTCTTACCCCATCCACTCTCATTTGCCACCACAAAAAAACTCAAAGTTAGTGGGAAGAATGGCACTGCTTATGTTGAGATACCAATCAGGTGATGTCTGGTTCCAAGCTGGACAGCTTCAGTTTCATGCTGGGTTCCACGTTCATTTCCTCGTTTGTTTTCAGTCCCACAAGTATTGAAAACCTGATCTCGCAGTTATATGTTGTTGTGAATGGTAGCAGGTGCTTCAGTGCTGCGTTTGCGAGTTCAGGATACTCAGACTGTATGTGGAGTCAAAAGTTAGTCAAATTTTTCTCACCAAATACCAACTTCAGTGGCTTGCATTTTGGACCATTCCTTGAGAATTTCTGATTTGGATGGGAAAAAGTCACAAACATTGGCAATTTACTAATTTGGGGAGACTATCTTTACCACTTTTGCCTTGATGTTTTACTATGGGGAAGTAATGTGCAAAAGCATCACCTGTAATATTTAAACTTTGCTATGTTAAAGGTAATGAATACTAGTGCAAATTAGGAAATGCACTCATGTGCACCATGAAATATGGCTGTACATCAGGCGATGTTTCCTTGGACAAATAAATTGTAGCAGAAACAAATCAGATTGCATGTACTCTTTGTTGATTCAACATGCCATGATCACTGACAAGACTGCACAGTCAAAGCAATGTTAAGCAAATTAGTCTCCAGCAGCAAAATAAGATTCAGTTGCAGATATAAGTCAGACTTATATGCCAAGCAACAAACTCATATTTTTAAAATATGTCAAAAACCAAGGATCAAAAGTACTTGTACACAGTATTTAGGGTAAGTGAGAGATTGTGTTTGTCCTCTAAAGTGCAAGAAAGCAGGATGAAGATCGAGTTGACAGTGTAGAGATTTAAAAAAATGAACCTTTTAAAGAGTACATTGCAATATTCAAATTTTCCACAAAGTCAAACCAATAAAATGTGTCAAACAAAAACAAGTCAAACATGAATATTTCCAAGTTCTTTCCAACCAAATTTACCACAACAGTCATGGTGAGGGCAAAATTCGGGAAAACGGCAGATCAAGAATATTAAATGTTACCATGAAAACAGTGGCTAACCACCAGGTTTCCAACCTTAAAGATGTCAAGTCCAGAACATGGAGTGTACAAGGAAATGCAGCTTGCTGACTACAATTTTCATAGTCTAACAAATTTCCCCAAACTGTACCTGAAAACAGAAAAGTAAGGTACTTGCAACAATAAATTAAAAACCTCAATTCTGGTATTATGGACAGTTACTGAGAACGCAATAATTCAGGTAGTTGCAAAAACAGAATGTACAATTTACCTTAATGTTTAAATATGTGGGTGTAATTTATTAAAAAGCAACATTATGTGCAATATTTAAATGTAAAGATTAAAAAGCAGTGAACTTAGAAATCGGATAAAGTTATCATAAGGAAATGATGAAGCCAAAATAAATACACATGCACCTATGCCACTGTCTCATTAGCATAGGCAGGGGCATGACATATAAATTAACATGAACCACTTCTTACTTTAAAAAGGTTAATTCATAGGCAATCAGTCTTTTTGTTGGGAATTCAACAAATATTTTGACAAGCTTCCCCATTTTAGTGCTGTTGCATTGTCCAAGGGGAAAACACCTCAAGGTGTATGGCTTCTTTGTCAGTACCAGACCATATGGTGTCAATAAACATCCATATGGAAAATTAACCAGAAAGGACCCTTTAAAACAAAATCCAGAAATTCACTTTCTAATTTTTTTCAGGCATGTGACAATGTAATAAATGATCAAGAACCATTTGTATAGAAAATCCCCAGACAGATGCGATGCATAGTAATCTTTGTTGCAAAAACCTGAACAAATCTTTACCACAGTTTTCCACTACCTAACATAGCAAAACAAACATGTCTGGAGATTTGCATTCCATAGCATATTCCATACTAGCATTTTGTATTGGAGATATTTATTAACATAGCCAATACTCAAGACTAAAATACAGGAGATACCAGTCTATGAAGACATTAATGTAAAAAAGTGACCACGTTACAGTTTATTGTCAATGAAAAACCTTTTAAATATACTTCAATAAAAAGGATACCCTCAAATAAAGTGCCGGGGCATGTATAGGGAACTAGTACATTCATTCCTGGCAGTTAACATCATAATTCTCTTAGTTTGAGATAAAAGTAGAAAATGCTGGAAATACTCAGCAGGTCTGGCAGCATCAGTGAAAAAAGAAACTGTTTCTCTCTCCACAGATGCTGCCACACCTGCTGAGTATTTCCAGCATTTTCTGCTTTTATTTCACATTTCCATCATCTGCAGTATTTTGCTTTTGTACTTAGTTTGAGATGTATGACTAAACCCCACTATACAGAACAATTCTGTACAGCAAACTTAAGGAGCATGTCTTACCTATGTAGTTTTCCTGCATCATAAATAGATGATCTGGACTTCCTACAGAAAGGCTAGGAAAAGTCATGCAATCTCAGTGTGTGACACAAGTACTTGAGTTCAACTCATCTAAAAATGTTGGAAGGAAATAGCAGCTATGCTACGTGAATAATCTGAGAGCTGGGGGGGATTTATTTGGGGATTGGGATGAAGTCTTTAGGAGATTAATATTGGGAGTTCAAATGTTTCTATTTTAGATTAACAATCTACATTTAGAAACAATGCAAACTGATGAAGTTCAGAGGAAACCAAACTTGGGAGAGATACTGAATCTGAGACTCTGGCTAAAAGACCTACATCTTGATTGGCAGGATGTGACAAATGGAGTCCCACAGGGGTCTGTGCTGAGGCCTCAACTTTTTACAATTTATATCAATGACTTAGATGAGGGGAGCAATGGCATGGTAGCTAAATTTGCAGATGACACAAAGATAGGTAGGAAAGTATGTTGTGAAGATGACATAAGGAGGTTGCAGACAGATAGATAGCTTGAGTGAGCGGGCAAAAATCTGGCAGATGGTGTATAATGTGGGGAAATGTGTAGTTGCTCATTTTGGCAGGAAGAATTTAAAAAAAGCAGAGTATATTTAAATGGAGAATGACTGCAGAATTCCAGAGGAATCCAGGTGTTCTAGTGCATGAGTAACAAAAAGTTTGTATGCAGGTACAGCAAGTAACAAAGAAGGCTAATGAAATGTTATCCTTTATTACGAGAGGAATTGAAAATAAATGTAAGGATGCTATGCTTCAGTTATACAGGGCATTGGTGAGACAACATCTCAAATACTCTGTGCAGTTTTGGTCTCTTTATTTAAGGAGGGATGTAAATGCGTTGAAAGCAGTTCAGAGGAGGTTTACTAGATTGATACCTGGAATGGGAGGGTTGCCTTATGAGGAAAGGTGGGACAGACTGGGCTTGTTTTCACTGGAGTTTAGAAGAATGAGTGGAGACATGATTGAAGTTTATAAGATCCTGAATGGTCTTGACAAGGTGGATGTGGAAAGGATGCTTCCTCTTGTGGGTGAGTCCAGAACTAGGGAACATTGTTTCAAAATTAGTGGTTGCCCTTTTAGGACAGAGATGAGGAGAATTTTTTTCTATCAGAGGATTGCGCGACTTTGGAACTCTCTGCCTCAGAAGGTGGTGGAGGCAGGGTCACTGAATATTTTTAAGGCAGCGGTAGATTGATTTCCTTGCTCAACAAGAATCTAAGGTTATCAGGGGTAGATGGGAGTGTGGAATTTGAGACACAAACAGATCAGCCATGATCTTATTGAATGGTGGAGCAGGCTAGAGGGGCCGAATGGCCTACTTCTGCTCCTAATTCGGATGCTTGCAAAATGAGTTACATAAAATATTTATGTGGGCAGAACAATGGCGCATAAAATTTGATATGAACAGTAAAGTAATATTTGTTCCATGAATGGTCTTAAAATAGCTGAGTGTGTAGCTGAAAGAAATCTAGAGATATTAGTAAACTTAGTGCTTAAAATGTCCGATCATTGTTGAGCAGAAAAAAGCAAATAGAATGTTAAACCAAAACAGAAAAGCACTGAAAGCTAACATGCAGGTGCAGCAAGCAATTAAGAAGGCTAATGGTATGTTAGCCTTTGTCGCAAGAGGATTTGAGTACAGGAGTAGTGAAGTCTTGCTTCAATTGTATCGAACCCTTGGTTAGACCGCACCTGGAGTACTGTGTGCAGTTCTGGTTCCCTTATCTTCGGAAGGATATTATTGCCATAGAGGGAGGGCAACGAAGGTTCACCACACTTGTTCCCAGGATGGCGGAACTGTCCTATGAAGAGAGATTGGGGAAACAGGGCCTGTATTCTCTAGAATTTCGAAGAATGAGAGGTGATCTCATTGAAACCTACAAAATACTTAAAGGGATAGATAGGGTAGATGCAGCTAAGATGTTTCCCCTGGTTGGGGAGTCTAGAACCAGGGGACACAATTTCAAATAAGGGGGAAGCCACTTAGGACAGAGATGAGGAGAAATTTCTTTAGTGAGGGTTGTGAATATTTGGAATCCTCTACCCCAGAGGACCGTGGAAGCTCAGTCACTGAGTATGTTTAAAGCAGAGACTGATAGATTTCTAAATACAAATGACATGTGAGGATAGTGTGGAAAAAAGGCATTGAAGTGGATGATCAGCCATGATCGTATTGAATGGCAGAGCAGGCTCGATGGGCTGAATGGTCTACTCCTGCTTCTATGTTCCTAAGTTATAAACTTATCTAGCAAGCTTAAGATTCTGGCCCATAAATGGTCATGCGCACACTCCAACCACCAAAATATTCCCAGCAACATGGAGTGCAATGCATGGGTCCACAGGAAAGAGTTGATTGCTCTCATTTCTGCTGCTAAGGGTCACACTGGATGCAACTTCTTTTTGAACTTTACACCTCCATGTTAATAAATCATGCAATAACCAAGACTGTCCTGGTGAATTTGGCTTTCTAGTTTCACAGGCTTCAGCTAATCAAGACAAAAAATTCTATTAAATATTATAACTTCACTGACTGAAGATAGTGAATCTCCCATATTTTGATATTTTTGTCTGTCACTAAGTGGTAGGGGGTATTTTAATCACATTCCTCACAAATGGCTAGATCCAGTTAAGGAGGAACTGAAGAAGGGAGTATTGGCTTCAATTAATTCAGCTCACTCCCAACTGACCAGTTCTGGAGTATCACTAATTCAAACTGGGAGCATGCCACTAGGATGTTGGATAAACAATTTTTTTTTTTTTTAAAAAGGAAAACATATCTTCAATTCAACAATTTCAGAGTTCATTTGTCAGAAATGAATCCAACCTTAGCTAATAAAAATAAATTAGTCAATCGGTTTGTAAAGAGAAAGCGCAAAATAGGTGAAAATCAACACTGACCAGTTGATAAACATGAGAGTTTCCATGTACATAAATAAAACTCATTCATGCTCCTGCATTGGAATGAACTACCTCCTGAGTCCACAGATCGGTGCATGCCCTAAAGCTAACACTTCACCAAAGTCAACCTTATAAAAGGATATAAACGCTTGCATTTGTAATAACATTATGTCAAAATGTCTCAAAATACTTCGAAAATTGCAGCCATTCTGCAATGGCAATATCCACAAGCAGGCAATAAGATGAATGACCAGTTAATCAGGGAAATTTATTTTGGTGGTGTTGGTTGAGGGAGGAATGTTGGCGAGGATTGCATAGTTGAGTGGTGGCATCTTCAAAGTTCAATTGAAACACTGGAATAGGCAGACTGATTTCATTATTGCACTACTAAAGAACTGCACCCTGCCCAAAAAGTGGCTCAAACCACCCATTTCCCTGTCAAGGCCAATAGTTTGACTTGTCAGTCACCCTCCTCCCAAAATGTGCGAGGAGACATACAAAGTTTAAGAATGAATAAACACAGGACATAATATCAGGACATAAAATATCAGTTTCCGACTTCTGTAAGGTTCTCTCTTAGTATTGCCGCATACTGGAATAACTCAATGAGTCTGTTAAGAAAGTGGAACACACAGAGGAAAGTGGAGTAAGTTTTTCTAACATTACCCCTTTTAATTACCTTCAAAGACTATGGGCTTCCTCAAGTATCTGGCAAATAAAAATAACTGCCCAACAGTAATGCAATTAGATCAACTTACAGCAAAATGCATCACTACTTGTGAAAAGTCATAAGCACCTTTTTTTCAGCCCAGGCATCAAGATAGTGTTTATAACACAATCTGAGTCAGATTTGTTGGTCAACAGCTCACTAGTTAGGCAAATTAGTGTAAAAGTTCAGCTACAACCAATAACCTTGATAAAACACCTCCCAAACTGAAAATACAAAGCCAATGTCCTTTCAGCAGCTTCACTCGATAGAGAAAACAATCACTAATGCCAGACACTGAAAGAAACATTAATGCTTTTGATTTTAAACATTTTAAGATGCATTAAAAAAGTAGCAGGATTTCTTGCTTTAAAAATGATAATTTCTGCTAGTAGAGGATGCTTTCTCATTCAAAAGCAGCATGATTGGCTTCCATCTGATTGCTCTGTGAAAACCACTTCAGGCTGCTACCGAACTTCAATCTCCAACATATGCAAAAGGAAAAAATTCCAAGGCCATTTAAGGTTTGGTGTGACCAAGTGCTTTAAAAGATCTGGAGAAGCTGAATAGCAATCTTAAATATGCTTTAACATTTCACAAGAGATTGGTTTATCCCGTGCATGGCACCTGTAAAGTTCCTGCTTTCGAGCAAGCAGTTACATTACAGCAGAAGCCAGCCATTTCAACACCATACACATACTATACTATGGAGTTGGAACAAATCTACACAAGGATGATCTGAAACAACAAATTCCAAATATTCCAAACCAAGTATTTCCAATAAAAATATGGCTTAAAGTTATTTAACACAAAAGTTGCATCAGCATCAGACAGGAATTACATGCGTGTCTTTGGGCTGAATCTTCTTGTTCTTCTGCTGGGAGTGGCAGTGGGTGAAAAAAATGGTGGCCGGCGTGCAAGGGCCGCACACTGCCACAATCTTGAGCCCGGCGGCTCATTATCATAGGCAGGGCGGCCGCCCCCAACAATCACATGGCAGGGGCAGCCTCAATGATACCATGAATGGCGTCAACTGTTTCTGCGCAGATGCTGGTGCTGTTTTTAAAGGGCGAAGGAACTGCAGAGTTGCACCCCCCCCCCTCCTTTCCAACTGCACCAAAAATGCACAGTTATCCCCTTCCCCCAACTGCACTAAAGATGCAGAGATCCCCCCTTCCTCACCTCAGCGGCGCCAGCTTTCCCTGGTCAGGAAAGTGAAGGCGCGTCAGTGCAATCAGGTAAGATCGCTGCAGTTTCCATTTTAATTAATGCAAACATGCAATTTAAATATGTAAAGTTGCCTCCTATTGCAGAACGGCACAGGGCCCGCCATGGAGCTTTCCCGCTACCAGGAAGATCGGGCTCAGCAATCCTGGAGTCGAGCTCTTTGGCGGGCCGCTGCCGATCTGATCATTCGGCCGCAGAGCCCAACGTCAGGAGAGGATCAAAATCCAGCCCTTTGAGTTGCAACAACCCGCAGCTGAAATGTAAATCATCCTTAGGTTTGTAGCAAAATTCAGTACTTTTTTTGGGTTGACTGCCGTCTTCAGAACAATGACAAAAAGTGCTGTTAATCTATACAATGATCCTTTCTGCATAGCTACATAAAATATTTTCAACTGTAAGATAAATTTGTCACTTACTCCTCCAAGAAGTGCTGCTGTGGACCTATTATAGATCCTGGTCGACATATCCTAATCCATCCTATGGCTTCTGCTGCAGTGAATCTGTAGTGTTTCATTATGTAACAGGCTATTAATGTACCTGTTCTTCCTAAACCGGCTGAAATGAAGGAAGATTAGTTATGTGTTTACATAATTACATCATATATGAGATAAAAGCTAATTTACAAATGCTCAACTTGGATTGATTTAAATAAATTATACTAAATTTAATTTTGAATGAATGCACTCAAATCTAAAGAGCTCATAATAGCTGGCCACATAACAATGTTACACCATCAAACATTTGCACTGGCAACAGTTCCACTATGCGAGAAATGAACAACAAGTTTTGCAAAATTTCTCAAACACATACGGAAGGAATGCCTTTAAAAAGTATAATCAAGGTTGAGGAGCAATTTAGTAAATGATTTGGATCCAAGGCTGTTTGAGTTTTTAATAAGGCAGTGTTTGGAACTAATCAAGTACTTCTAGGTCAATGGGAAGTGCATTTTCAACAACTTGACCAAACATGGTACATCATAAGAATGTTCCCTCCCATTTTCTGTCCATGGCCTGTATGTTGCACTGCATGGTCCTTTTAAGATTGCTGTGTGGTCACGCATGCATGCATCTTCAAGGGAACATTGCTTGTGTTCATTGTGAACATTGGGCTGTTTTTTTCTTATGCGTGCAGCCATGCATCATAGAGGGAATATTGATCTTAAGCCATTTTACACAATTTTATAAAAGTGCAATATTTAAATATCCACTGTTCAATTGAAGTCACTATATAATCATTGTTGATAACTGGAATTTAAAAGTTCAGTCCACCTACAAAATATAAACTTCCGCTCATTTAAGATAGTATTTGCAGTACAAGTTTAGCACCTGTGCATGGTAGTTTTGGATTTCCACCAATGCTAAACAAATGCTTGTAATTTCCACAGGTTTCTCATGCCCAAACCTTGGCAGAAACGTTCCCCGTTTATGCCATTTCTCCAGTGTTTCTGCCAAAGTTATATTGGGAGACTGGGGAAGCCCTGTAGAAACTTTTCTAGAACGCTGAAACAAAGTAGGGCTCAACTCTAGATTCAGGCTACATTTCTGCTGCAAATGTACACAACTATGAAGAGTACAAAATCTTTACAAAAATTAACTGTTAAAAAACAAAAGATCTTAAGACTTAAATGTCAATGTGAATCTCAGTTCAATTAAAGTTTCCAAGCATCAATATACGCTCAACATAAAACAATTAAAATTCAATAAAGCATCATGGCGAGACACTACCCACCCCAAACCCCTCCAGCCCTCCATGGAGTCTTCTGAGAGGCGCCAATAAAGGAAAAAATATTCTGGAAAATTCCTTTCCGACCCTCTCAGCCAATCAAAACTAGTCCAGGAGATCACATGGGCCATATTAGCACATTATTGAATAAGAAATACAATATTGATTTATTTTACAGTCTGACTGAACACAAATAAAGCTAAGTACAAATAGAATGTCAGTATTATTTCTCACCATTAAAAACAGTGAAAACCTAATTCCAGTAGACTTTGGCTTTAATGCAAGTACTATTAATTTTGTAGAATGCTTCAAAAGTTTGATCATTTGAAAGAATCACCAATATACTTCAGTCTAATTCTACATATTTCAGCTTTTTAACACTTTCTGAATGACCGTATCCTCAGGAACACCGACTTGAGGGGGCAAGTGAATAGTATTAACACAAATGCACATGCACAGCTGATAATGCATCGATCCTGGATTAATAACTGTATCTGTTAAAGTTGAAAAAATTACTTGGCTATCTGCAATATGTATTTATAGCACAGAGCTACTTTTACCAACTCTGTACATGGAATTTTTTGTCTCTGACAGTGACAGCTTTCCAGAAACCAATCTAGTAGCTGTTACTCCTATTCATTGATTGACAGAGCTCCAGAAGAATGCTCAAGGCATTGAATGTTAGCTCAAGAAAGAACTTGCATTTACAGAGCACTTTTCATGACCCTAGGATGTCCCAAAGTGTTTTTTTTTAAAGTGTAAGTCACTGTTGTCTTCTTCTTTGGCCTCCTTGTCTAGAGAGACAATGGGTAAGTGCCTTGAGGAGGTCAGTGGTTTGTGAAGCAGCGCCTGGAGTGGCTATAAAGGCCAATTCTAGAGTGACAGACTCTTCCACAGGCGCTGCAGATAAAATTGGTTGTCGGGGCTGTTACACAGTTGGCTCTCTCCTTGCGCTTCTGTCTTTTTTCCTGCCAACAGCGAAGTCTCTTCGACTCGCCACTCTTTAGCCCCACCTTTATGGCTGTGCAGGGAAAAGCTACAGCCAATTTCCACACTGTTCTGATGAAAGGTCACAGACCTGAAACGTTAACTGATGCTGCCAGACCTGCTCAGTATTTCCAGCACTTTGTTTTTATTTCAATTTCCACACAGCAAGGTCCCACAAACAGCAATGAGATAATGATCAGAGATCCTGTTTTTGTGATATTGGCTGAGAGAAAATATTGGCCTGGACACAGGGAAAACGTGCCTGCTCTTCTTTGAATAGTGCCATGGGATCTTCAAGTCCACCTAAAACAGCAGACGGACCCTCAGTTAATGACTCATCGAAAAGTGTCATGGAATAATTTACAGCACAGAAGGAGGCCATTCAGCCCATCCAGTCCATACTGGTTCTCCACAGAGCTATGCAGTCAGTCCCACTCCCCGGCTCGATTCCCGTAGCCCTGCAAGTCTACCTCTCTCAGGTGGCCTTCCAACATCCTCTTGAAGTCATTGATCATCTCCACTTCCATCACCCTTATGGGCAACGAGTTCCAGGTCATTACCAACCACTGTGTAAAAATGTGCTCCCTCATATTCCCCCTGCATTTTATGCCCAAAATGTTCAATTTGTGTCCCCTAGTCCGAGTACTATTTGCTAATGGAAACAGTTTTCCCCTTATCTAACTAATCTAAGCCTGTCAGTAATCTTGTACACTTCTACTAAATCTCCCCTCAATCTCCTTTGTTCTAAGGAGAACAAACCCAGCTTTTCCAACCCAACCTTGTAACTAATATCCCCCATTCCTGGATCCATGCTGGTAAATCTCCTCTGCATCTTCTCAAGGACCCTCACATCCTTCCTGAAGTGTGGTGACCAGAACTAGATACAATACATCAGTTGGGGCCTAACCAGAGCTTCATAAAGGTTCGGCATAACTTCCCCGCTTTTGTATTCAATGCCTCTATTTATGAATCCCAAGATCCCATATGCTTTACTAACCGCTCTCTCAATATGTCCTGCCACCTTCAAAAATCTATGCACATGCACCGCCAGGTCCCTCTGTTCCTGGACACTTTTTGAACTGTGCCATTAAATATGTATTGCCTCTCCCTATTCCTTCTGCCAAATTGCATCACCTCACACTTGCCAGTATTAAATTCCATCTGTCACCTCTTTACCCATTCTGCTAGCCTATTTATGTCTTGGTGCAGGCAGTTCATATCATCCTCACTGCTTGCAGCATGTCCAAGTTTGGTGTCGTCAGCAAATTTTGACATTTTATTCTGTATTCCAAGATCCAAGTCATTTATATATAGCAAAATAAAGCAGTGGTCCCACCACTGACCCTTGGCGAACACCACTGTCTACCACCCTCCAGTCTGAAAGGCAACCATTTACTACGAATCGCTGTTTTCTGTCTTTGCGAGATAATTTTTTATCCAATTGGACACTGACCCTCCTATTCCATGAGCCTCAATTTTCTTAACCAGCCTTTTATGTGGTACTTTATAAAATGCTTTCTTAAAATCCATATAAACAACATCCCCTGCATTTCCTTCATCAACCTTCTCTGTTACTTCATCAAACAAGTTACCTCAATACTTCCTCAGTCAGCTGAGATTACATGCTTAAGTCCCTTGTGAGAATGAACCCAAAGTCTTTCAACGCAGAGGAGTGTGTGCTACCACTGAGCCAAGGTGGATTGCAGACAAGCTCAAATGTACATTTGCCTGGTTTGACTCCTTACAACAATGTGCCTATTTCTGAGATTTTTTTTTCAAGGACTGAACAGTTTGTTGAAAAATGAGGCTGACAGAGGAGGCAAGGTTTGTGGATACTTGTACAGACACATGCGCAGATGAACAGGTGCACGGGAAGGAGAAAGAAAGACATACACACCGAAAGAGAGAGAAAAGTAGGTGGAGGGCAGAAAATGAAAATCCTAATTACATTTTACATATTTATTACGTTCAGTGCCCGCTTTCTCTCACACGCGCACACCATGTAATGTTTTTCATGGATCTATCAATTTAAATGATAATTATCCACCAAATTTATTCTAATACCGACAAACTTAATTTACTTATTTCTGATTTCAACAGGACCAACTCCCAGCTCCGTCCCTTCAAACTCTGCTACAAGCACCAATACCTTTGAAATATTTATAACCTTGGTCCCACTGTTTTTATTGCTCAGCAAATCATCAATATTTTCACTAATCAAAATCACACTACGTGTTCACTGAGTGTGACTGCTTTCCCTCTTAGCCCAGAGGAGCTGGAAGATGCACAACAGAGGCACAACTATGCCATCAATGGTGAGAGAGTGTAATTATTGCAAGTCCCCATCATAAAACTGACATAGGAATTTATAATGGGAAAAGGTAACACAAAGGTGACAATGGATGCCAAGCATTATAGACAGTGTGTGGCATGCAAGGTTTTAAAATACGTGGATGGGATATTAGATTATAGATACCTCACGAAAGAAATCCCATTTTTACATGAATAGACTAATTACTAAAAACTAAAATCAATACAGAGAAACCTGTGAATTACAGACACAATAGGGACTGGCATCGATTGCCCTTTTTTTGCAGGTGTCCTTATTTTCAAAATAGTCACTGCATGTCACTGTAAAAATTTCCCAACTAGCTGAGATTATGGTCAGCTACAACAATGTTAAGAAGCCCCCTCCCACACTAGCATTCAGCTGTGTTCACTTAACAGTTTTGCAGTCTAAATTCCTGTGGAGGAGTGCAACTTCTATATTGTACAGTGTTTCTCAATTCTACCAAGCAGCATTACAGCAGTCATAGGACAAAGAAAATGGGCTAAGTACATTAAAGGCTGTCCATAGTTTGCAGTTTGCGAGTGTCCCTGGTTTCAGAGTGCCTTGTATATTTTACCATGCAAGTTACTTGGGTCTCTCAATAAGAGTCTGTTACACAGGCTTCACTGTAATTCCCCAGCCATAAACCATAATGGAACAGTTTTGAGCACCTCAGATGCATCTTGGCACTTTCAGGATGAAGAAGGATTTCTGATACTTTAAATTATGCTATTAACTCATTTCAGCTTCTGAAAAGATCACCATTTGTAATCTGATATTTTGGCTAAACCGCTTTAATAGTTCAGTGATTTATTTCAGTAGGTATTACACAGTGCAAGTAGTAAAGCAAATTCAGCACATTAAAATCTGAACAATTAATGCTGTGTGAAAGTACTGCTGTCTTGATGTTTTTGCTTATATTGAAATAAGACTTTTATTTCCATAACTTAGTTGTCAGTTTGTTTAAGTTTCTCATGCTGTATAATGGTTAGTGCCTCCCCAAATGTTATAAATACACCAAACTCAAATCATTACCTGCATTTATGAGCTAGTAATCCACAATTAGTTGGGGGCAGAAAGGAGCATAGAGCCTTATATTCTCTTACAGAGCAGCACTGGAAAGGCGTTGGAAGAAACCTGCAGACTTATGCGCTCACAACTGAAGAAAGACAGTTGTGGAAGAAATAAATTAACCTAATGGTTGTTGCCAAGGAACAAAGTAATGGAATTGTCACTTCAGAAAGACATACCTTTGCAGTGTACAGCAATAGCTCCTTCTTCATTCTCACATATCGTTAAAAACCTTTTCACTATGGAATCACTTGGTGTGCTTCCATCAACAAAGAAAAGGTCATAGTGTTCAAGCCCAGCATCTGTGAAGCGTTTAGCGTCATAAATTTTCTTGTTCAGTCTGATGATCGTAGTAACACCATGTTTCCTGAAGTATGGAAAATATGCTTCTGGTGCATGGAGAGGATAACCTAAGGGTTATTTAAAAAAGAACCCAAGTTAATCCGAATGCAAAAAATGTTGATCAAAACTCTTTAAAATCACATTCTGCAAGACCACAGACTTTTTCCACATCCTATAAAAGCACTCTCTGCCTTCAAGTGTTGAACTGATCTTGAGCGGAGTTCCTAGTGTTAAAAAATGAATGCTTTTTCCAAGTAGCAGATTAGAATGACTGCCAAAAAACCAAAAGGGAATACACCCATGAGTTTACTGAAGCTCTTTACTATATGCAAGAGTCACCATCCCTTATCACTTGGGAAACACTTATTAGGATAGCATCCTTCTGCATTTCAGAAGAAGTGCCCAGGGACTACTACCAGCATAACTTAAATGGCAATATGCACCCACATTAAAATACTACGAGCTGGATTTTACCACCCACCCCGACCTGCCCCCCCCCCACCGCTCAAACGACGTCTGGTTTCGTGCCATTGTGGTGGGGGGGGAGGGCCAGAAAATGCCTCCGGGAGAGGGTCATCATTCACCCCAATGCCGGGAGGGCCCAGCCCGATATTCCCAGTGGCAGTGAAGCCTCATGACGGCACCCCCGCCGCTCGGCGATGGGACCCCAATTTGAATGTTTTAATAAATTAAAATGTTTGATTTAATTAAGCTCATCACCTCCTGAGGTACCGCTACGATCTTTGGGCCTCCTGCGCCTTCAGATCCCCATCTGGGGAAACGAGGCACAACACTGGTCGGGGTGGGGGGCGGTGCGGGTGGTAGGTTTATCAGTGTGGGAGGTGGGGAGAACTGGGTCAAATTAACATTAAGGGTATAGGAGATGGTGAGAAGGGTTGTAGTTTGAAAGTATGTGCAGTTCTTTTGGGGGGGGGATTGGTCAGATGGTAAAGTTAAATGTTTTGGGGGGGGGGGGCAGTTAAAGGGCAAATAATTAATTTATTTGTTATGGGCAATTAGGCATGGGCAACAAATACTGGCCTTGCCAGCACCACCTACAACCCATGAAAGAATTTAAAAAAAATTTAAATCAACAGAAGATAATGACCAATGTCCTAATAGTGACAGCAGTAATACTTAAAGCACAACAGTGTACAATTTCCCCAAGTGCCAAATCTGCCTGCATATATTTTCTTATGGTGCACATTGAAGACAAATAGAATAAAAACAACTTTAGCATAATGCTGATAGCAAATGATCCTTTTGGAATACTGAACCCAGTTAGCTATGTAGTAGTGCCACCTGTTGCCAGAAAAATAAAACTGAGTTCAAAATTGACTCATTAAAACTGGTTTCTATCATGAATATAAACTTGAGTATGATATAACCTCCAGAAAAACATTCATATTTAATAAAGGTTATCGTAAAAATAACAAGAGCAATTTCATTATGCCATTATCACAAAGTCTAGCTACCACCTAGCTCCTGTTTAAAATGTACATGAAATTTGAATTTTAATCACCCAATGTAGTATCAATGGAACATTTGAGGAGTCATGGGACATAACCAAAATCCCATGAATGAGATTAACCACAACACACTTGCAATTTTTCCACCCATATTGTGTTTAAGTCAACAATCTAGCCTTTTGACTGATAGTTCCACACCTCCTCGCACATTTGTGACCTGCATAAATTACACAGCCTTAAAAAGTGCACAAGAAAGCTGAAGAATCACTATGAAAAATGTTTTGGACGAATCAACTTGATCAAACTTGAACAGTAGTTGCTAGTTTGCAGAATAGTTTGTGCATGATTACTGCAAAAAAAAGTGGTAAGCTGGTACAACTTTCAAGACTGTTTTAAAATATTTTCCTCACCATTTTCAACTTTGCTTTTTGGATGGGGTCCACTGAAAGCCAGAAACTTGCCACCGATGATCCAGTTAATATCACCATTTTCTACGCGCTGCAGAGAAGAAATGCTCATCACAAACAAGGCTTAGGTGATGTCGCTTAGAGACTTATAAGTTCTCAATGTTACATGCAAGAAATACAAATCCAGTAGAAGATGCACATATACATATTACGGGAACACTGGCTTCTAGTCATTCAGCAGCCAAAGTGTTTAGCTACACCAGCAGTTATGATTTCCACAGAATTTCTGATCAATGTTCAGGGGAGAGGCATTGTGGGGAGGAGAGTGGAAGCCAGGAGACTTAGAACACATTTGCATACAGTTGAAATGGACAATAAGCAATCACAGGAGTTCTGTTTGTAGGGGCCTCAGTAATAGGTTGGCAGACCACTCATGGAGAAGCAAGTTTGGTCCCTGTTACGCAACTCCTCCTTCAGTAAATTATATTCACTATTATTCTGCACTTAATTTCAAATAAATGTGAAGTACAGTGAACTTTCTACAGTAATAAAACTAACTATTCAAGGTGAGAACTTGCCTCATAGTGTTCATATTCATCCACATCAAATTTTTCAAAATTAAGAAAGCCATGTTGGAGGGCCTGAAAAGATACATACGCATCATACATATATACAAATGATTAGCACTTAAATGCAAAAAAAATTAAGATAGTTACATAATACAAAAAGCATACTGTATGATGGACACAGTACATTGCCTCATCAATTCAAAACTTATTTGAGAGCCCAGATAATTCAGGTCGGAAGAGCATCAAACTTTTAATCTGAGGGTCCAGGGTTCAAGTCCCCGTTCAGGCACCGCTTTGAGCGTGGCTCAGTTGGTAGCACTCGTGCCTCTGAGTCACAAGATTTCGGGTTCAAGTCCCACTCCTTGAGCACGAAAATCAAGGCTGACGCTCTGGTGCAGTACTGAGGGGAATGCTGCACGGTCGGAGATGCCGTCTTTCCGGTGAGATGTTAAACCAAGCCCTGTCTGCCCGCTCGGGTCGATGTCAAAGATCCCATGGCACTATTTCCAGGAAGAGCAGGCAGCTATCCCTGGTGTCCTGGCCAATTTTTTATCCCTCAATCAACATCACAAAAACATATTATCCAGTCATTATCACATTGCTGTTTGTGGGAGTTTGCTGTGTGCAATTTGGCTACTGCGTCTCCTACATTACATCAGTGACTACACTTCAAAAGTATTTCATTAGCTGTAAAGCACTTGAGACATCGAGTGGTTGTGAAAAGCACTGTATAAGTCATTTATTTACAGCACAGAAGGCAGCTATATTTATGCCATTCGGCCCATCATGTCCATGCCAGCTCTCCATGGAGCTATGCAGTTAGTCCCACTCCCTGGCTCGATTCCCATAGCCCTGCAAGTCTATTTCCTTCAGGTGGCCATTCATCTTCCTCTTGAAGTAACTGGTCGTCTCTGCTTCAACCACCCTTGGGGGAGGTGAGTTCCGGGTCATTACCACTTGCTGTGTAAAAATGTGCTTCCTCATATTCCTCTTGCACCTTTTGCTCAAAACTTTCAATCTGTGTCCCCTAGTCCGAGTACTATGTGTTAATGGGAACAGTTTTTCCTTGTCTAACTTACCTAAGCCTGTCAGAATCTTGTACACTTCTATTAAATCTCCCCTCAATCTCCTTTGTTCTAAGGAGAACAAACCCAGCTTTTTCAACTTGATCTTGTAACTAAAATCTTCCATCCCTGGAACCATTCTGGTAAATCTCCTCTGCATCCTCTCAAGGGCCCTCGCATCCTTCCTGAAGTGTGGTGAACATAATTGGACACAATACTCCATTTGGGGCCTAACCAGAGTTTTATAAAGGTTCAGCATAACTTCCCCGCTTCTGTACTCAATGCATCTATTTATGAAGCCCAATATCCCATAAGCTTTACTAACCACTCTCTCAATATGTCCCGCCACCTTCAAAGATCTATGCACATGCACCCCAGGTCCCTCTGAACCTGGACACTCTTTAGAACTGTGCCATTAAATATGTATTGCCTCTCCCAATTCCTTCTGCCAAAATGCATCACCTCACATTGTCAGTATTAAACTCAATCTGCCACATCTCTGCCCATTCTGGTAGACTATCTATGTCCTGTTGCAGGCGGCTCATATCATCCTCACTGTTTGCCACATGTCCAAGTTTGGTGTCATCGGCAAATTTTGATATTTTATTCTGTATTCCAAGATCCAAATCATTTATATAGATAGCAAAAAAGCAGTGATCCCAACACTGACCCTTGGCGAACACCACTGTCCACCATACTGGAGTCTGAAAAGCAACCATTTACTATGACTCGCTGTTTTCTTCCTTCAGCCAATTTTTTAAAAAATCCAATTGGACAGACCTTCCTAGTCAATGAGCCTCAATTTTATTAACCAGCCTTTTACGTGGTAACTTATCAAATGCTTTCTCAAATGCTTAAATGAAAGTTTTTCTTTCTTAAAAAGACACCCATTACCTACCTGGCTGGCTGTTAATTTTTTGAATATCCATCTTTCATACACAATGGGAGTATATCCCAGTTTCAAAAAGGAAACAACACGCTGAATACAGCATGGAAAAAGGAAATATCATGCCGAGTACAGCATGGAAACATTGTCCTGGAATTCCAGATAGGCAGTTGTGCAATTGTTCTCCTACTGCCACAACATACAGAGCTCCAGGCAATGAGCCACAGAACAATTTCACTTTTCTACAGTCAAAAAAGATTTTTTGCTTCTTACATTGCGTTTATGCTTCATAAGTTCACATTTATAGTTCATAAGTTCGTATTGAGTGTGACACCTCCCCGCAAACAAGGGGAAAAAAATGAAATTCCTAGAAGAAAAGTAAAAACACATGATAGAAAACATCCATACGCATTCATTCGCATGCATTCCTCAGGGTCACAGTCATAAGATCATAAGAACTAGGAGCAGGAGTAGGCCGTCCGGCCCCTCGAGCCTGCTCCGCCATTCAATAAGATCATGGCTGATCTTTTCGTGGACTCAGATCCACTTACCCGTGCTCCCACCGTATCCCTTAATTCCTTTATTGCTCCAAAAAGATATCTACCTTAGCTTTAAAGACGTTTACTGAAGAAGCGTCAACTACTTCACTGGGCAAAGAATTCCATAGATTAACAACCCTCTGGATGAAGAAGTTCCTTCTTAATTCAGTCCTAAACCTGCTCCCTCTAATCTTGAGGCTATGCCCTCTTGTCCGAGCTTCACCTGCCAGTGGAAACATCCTCTCTACTTGTATCTTATCTATTCCCTTCAATGATTTTATATGTTTCTATAAGATCCCCCCTCATTCTTCTGAACTCCAATGAATATAATCCCAATCTACTCAGTCTCTCCTCATAAGCCAACCCCCTCAACTCCGGAATCAACCTAGTGAACCTCCTCTGCACCCTCTCCAGTGCCAGTATATCCTTTCTCAAGTAAGGAGACCAAAACTGCACACAGTACTCCAGGTGCGGCCTCACCAGCGGCAACATAACCTCTCTGCTTTTAAACTCAATCCCTCTAGCAATGAAGGACAAAATTCCATTTGCCTTCCTAATTACTTGCTGTACCTGCAGACCAACCTTCTGCGATTCATGCACAAGGACACCTAGGTCCCTCTGCATAGCAGCATGCTGCAACTTTTTACCATTCAAGTAATAATCCTTTTTCCTGTTACTCCTACCGAAATGAATGACTTCACATTTATTAACATTGTATTCCATCAGCCAGACCTTTGCCCACTCACTCAATGTATCTATGTTCCTCTGCAAAGTTTCACAGTCATCTGCACACTTTGCTCTGCCACTCATCTTAGTGTCATCTGCAAACTTTGACACCCTACACGTGGTCCCCAACTCCAAATCATCTATATAAATTGTAAATAATTGCGGTCCCAACACCGATCCCTGAGGCACACCACTAGTGACTGATTGCCAACCAGAATAGCACTCATTTATCCCCACTCGCTGCTTCCTGTTAGTCAACCAATCCTCTATCCATGCTAATACTTTACCCCTAATGCCATGCATCCTTATCTTATGCAGCAGCCTCTTGTGCGGCACCTTGTCAAAGGCCTTTTGGAAATCTAGGTACACCACATCCACTGGGTCCCCATTGTCCACCTTGCTCGTAATGTCATCATAGAATTCCAAAAGATTTGTTGAGCATGACCTGCCCTTCATGAACCCATGCTGCGTCTGCCCAACGGAACAATTTCTATCGAGATGCCCTGCTATTTCTTCCTTGATAATAGACTCAAGCATCTTCCCCACTACAGAGGTTAAGCTAATCGGTCTATAATTCCCCACCTTTTGTCTACCTCCCTTTTTAAACAGTGGCGTCACATCTGCTGTTTTCCAATCAACTGGGACTACCCCAGAGTCCAGCGAATTTTGGAAAATTACTGTCAGTGCACCTGCTATTTCTCCCGCCATCTCTTTTAGTACCCTGGGATGCATTCCATCAGGGCCAGGAGACTTATCAATCCTTAGCTCCATTAGCTTGCCCAACACTACCTCTTCCGTAATAATGATTGTTTCCAGGTCCTCACCTACGTTCGTCTCTTTGTCAATTACTGGCATGTTATTAATGTCCTCCACTGAGAAGACCGATACAAAATACCTGTTCAATGCCTCGGCCATTTCATCATATCCCATAACTAAATTCCCCTTCTCATCCTCTAAAGGACCAACGTTTACTTTAGCCACTCTGTTTCATTTTATATATTTATAGAAACTTTTGTTATCTGTCTTTATATTCTGTGCTAGTTTTTTCTCATGTTCCATCTTCCTTTTCATTATAGCTCTTTTTGTAGCTTTCTGTTGACCTTTAAAGTTTTCCCAATCTTCTAGTTTCATGCTGCTTTTGGCCACTTTGTATGCCTTCTTTTTCAATTTGATAGTCTCCCTTATTTCCTTAGACACCCATGGCAGATTACCCCTTTTCTTCCAGTCCTTCCTTTTCACTGGAATATACTTTTGCTGAGCACTTTGAAAAATTGCTTTGAAAGTCCTCCACTGCTCGTCAACTGTCCCACCGTAAAATCTTGGTTTCCAGTCCACTTTAGCCAAGTCCTCCCTCATTCTATTGTAGTCCCCCTTGTATTCACACTCTCCATCTGTATTCTAAATTCAACCATACTGTGATCACTCCTTCCAAGAGGATCCCTAACCATGAGGTCATTAATTATTCCTGTCTCATTACACAGTACTAGATCTAGGATAGCTCGCTCCCTCGTCGGTTCCATTACATACTGTTCAAGAAAACTATCACGGATACACTCAACGAATTCCTCCTCGAGGCTACCCTGACTGAGCTGGTTCGACCAATCTACACGTAGATTAAAATCCCCCATGACAATTGCCGTACCATTTTTACAGGCATTAGTTATTTCTTTGTTTATTGCCCGCCCCAATGTGATGTTATTATTTGGTGGCCTATAGACTACGCCTATCAATGACTTTTTCTTCTTAGAGTTTCTAATTTCCACCCAAATGGATTCAACCTCATTCTCCATAGAACCTATATCATCTCTCAGCACCGCCCTGATGTCGTCCTTGAGTATCAGAGCTACACCACCTCCCTTACCTTCCTGTCTGTCCTTCCGAATAGTCTGGTACCCCTGGATATTTAACTCCCAGTCGTGACCAACCTGCAACCATGTCTCCGTAATGGCTACCAAATCATATCTATTCGCGATGATTTGTGCCGTTAACTCATCAACCTTGTTACGAATGCTACGAGCATTCAGGTAAAGTGCCTTTATGCTAGCTTTCTTACCCTCATGATTCCCAACATCTCTAATAATAACTCCTGAGTTATCCTTCCTTTCTGCTTCTTTCATCGTCTGCCTTGAACTTAAACCCTCCTGCACACGTTAGCCTGCTGCTTACCTTTTTATTTATCATACTCCCTGTCGTTTTCCCTTTCCCTTCCCTCCGAGTCGCTAGTTTAAAGTCCTAGAGACCACCCTATTTATCCGTTTCGCTAGAACACTGGTTCCAGATCGGTTCAGGTGGAGGCCGTCCCATCGGTACAGATCCCCCCGGTTCCAAAACTGATGCCAATGCCCCATGAAATGGAACCCCTCTTTCCCACACCACTCCCTTAGCCACGTGTTTACTTCCCTAATATTCTTATCCCTAAGCCAATTTGCACGTGGCTCGGGCAGTAATCCGGAGATTATGACCCTCGAGGACCTGTTCCTTAATTTCGTTCCTAATGCTTTATAATCCCCAAACAGGTCCTCCATCCTAGCCTTGCCTATGTTGTTAGTCCCAACGTGGACCACAACAACTGGATCCTCCCCCTCCCGCTCCAATATCCTTTCAAGCCGGTCAGAGATGTCCTGCACCCTGGCACCGGGCAGGCAACACATCATGCGGGACTCCCGATCCGGCTTGCAAAGGATACTATCTATCCCCCTAATTATAGAATCCCCTATAACTACCACTTGTCTTTTTGCTCCCCCCTCTTGAATGGCCTTCTGCACCATGGTGCCATGGTCAGTTGGCTCATCCTCCCCGCAGCCCTTTTCCTCATCCACACAGGGAGCAAGTATCTCGTACCTGTTGGATAAGGTCAAAGGCTGAGGCTCCTCCACTCCCGAACTCAGGATCCCCCTACCTGCCTCACTTGCAATCACACCCTGTTGTCCCTGATCACTAACTGAATTTGAATTACTTAATCTACCAGGTGTGACTGCCTCCTGAAACAAAACGTCCAAGTAACTCTCCCCCTCCCGGATGTGCCGCAGTGTTTGAAGCTCAGATTCCAGATCATCAACTCTGAGCCGGAGCTCTTCCAGCAACCAACACTTGCTGCAGATATGGTCCCTGCCGTTCACAATGGGGACAGCCAGCTCCCACATCATACAGCTGCAGCACATCAACTGCCCAGCCATCTCTACTTAGTTAATTACTTTATTACTTTATATAAATTTATGAGTTAAATACTTTGATACTTCTCTGCTATGGTCTTTTTCAAATAACCAATAGATAAATCAAAAAAAAAGTAAGTAAAAAAAAAGAAAGTAAATTTTTAACCAATCACACGATACAGAAGAAATAAAAAAGCTTACCTTATCAACACACCAGAGTCCTTTTTTTTTTGGTTAGAGGAGGAGGGCGGGTGGGAGACACTACATGTGTAGTGTCTCGGGTTCAGCCACTGCCCAAATATATAAGTTTTTACTTACCCAGCAGCCCCCTGTTCCACCGAAACAAACGGTAATCTACTTTAGGCTGAAACTGACTTCCCAGCTGTTCACTCGCTCGCACTGCCTCTGCTTCCGAAAAAGCTGCTGCACAAAAGGCCTTCCACAGCTTACTGGTGGCACTTTGTTTAAATTCTGGACAGAGCATCCGCAATTACATTATTTTTCCCAGCAATATGCGGAATTTTTAAGTTAAACGACTGTAGGAGTAAACTCCATCTGAACAGCTTGGCATTGTTGACTTTAAATTTCTCCAATAAGTGGATTGTGGTCAGTGTACATTAATATCTCCGTGTCCATTACTAACATAGATCTCAAAATGTTGAAGGGCTAACAGAAGTCCCAAAGCCTCCTTTTTTACTGTGGAATATTTTTGCTCATTTAACTTTTTCAAAAAATAGCCAATTGGTCTCCCAATACCCAAGTTTTCGTCCTGTAGTAAGACAGCTCCTACTCCCATATCTCTTGCTTCAATAGCCACCTTCAATGATTGATTAAGGTTTGGGGCTGTTGACATGGGTTAATTTGTTAGAATAGCTTTCAATTTCTCAAAAGTCATCTGGCACAGTTCTGACCACACTATCTTGACATTTTTCTTGAATATATTGAAAGATCAATGGTGCAGCTAGGGTGCTGAAATAAAGGAGAAATTTTCTATAGAATCTGCACATTCCCAGGAATCGCATTATCTCTCTCTTGTTCTTGGGAACAGGGAAATCCATCAGGGCTTGTACTTTTGCTGTCCTTGGCAACACCTGACCTTGACCCACAACCTATCCCAAGTAGGTAACTTTGGCTTTCGCAAATTTGCTTCGGGCTAAATTTACCACTAAGTTAGGGCTTTGTAGGCCTTTGAACAATGCCCTTAAATGATTTAGGTGGTCTTCCCAGGTGTCCTTATAGAGCTGCAGGTCATCAATGTAAACGAAACAATTGCTTAAGCCAGCCACTAATTGATTTGAAAAGTTGCTGAGGCACTCTTTAAACCGGATGGCATAACTGTGCATTGGAATAGACATCTGGCATTACAAAAGCAGAGATTTCCTTAGCTTGGGTGGTCATGGGAACTTGCCAGTACCCTTTTAATAAATCAATTTTACTGATGTAAGTGGAGTTGCCCACCCAGTCAATACAATCCTCAAGGAGGAATCGGGTATGAAGCAGTTCGGGTCACTGCATTAAACTGTTCAATAGCCAATGCACAGTCACTTGGAACCGTCCAGCTTAGGAATCAATACAATAGGAGAACTCCAGCTGCTTTGACTAGTCTCGATTATGTCATCGTCTAATACATTGAATTTCCTCTTGGGCTTGAGCCAATTTATTGGGGTTCAATTGGTATGGCTTTGTCCCTACACACTTCCCCAAAAACTCTTAGCAGTTTTGTTATGCCTTTTTTCTGCTCGTCATTTAAATAATCAAGTACTGTGTCTAGCCTCCCTAAGATTTCTCTGTTAACTAGTTTCACAGTAAGGGGTTCAATCTGGGAATTCTCCAGGTCCTCTTCTTCCCCAGCTCCTCTTCACTATTGTTTCCATCCTCATCTGTCCTCACTAGCTGGCATTCATTCACCAGCTTGTCTTGATCCCGATTATAATATCTATTTAACATGTTTATGTGGCAGAGCCATTGTTTCTTTCTCTGCTCGGGGGTGATCAGATAAGTGACCCCTCACTGATCTTTTGCCCCCACACAATATAGGCCACTAAACCTAGCTTTCAAGGATTCACCCAGTAATGGCAACAGGACCTGATCCCCAGGTTTAAATGTCCGAACCTCAGTGTGTCTGTCTGCCTGCCTTTTCCTTATCTGCTGGGAGGCTTAAGGTGTTCCTTAGCCACACCACATGCTTGAGAGACACATGCAGAAGGCTGACACATAATTCAACAATGAGGCTTTCTCACTTTGATCAGCTTAAGGGGCCTCTTACTTCATGCCTGTGGACTAGTTCGAATGGACTGAAGCCCATCGATTCATTGGGTGGATCCCTAGTGCTGATCAGCAGAAAAGCTAACCCATTGTTCCAATCTGGGGGTACTCACTGCAGTAGGCTCTGATCATGGGTTTCAGGGTTTGGTGATACCATTCCAGAGCTCCCATGAATGTGGGTGGGATGCTGAAGATTTTAACTGTTCGGTGCCAAGGCTATGCATAACTTCATGGAATACGCGGATATAAAATTTGATCCTCGATCCGATTGCATCTCTTTAGCCTGTCCACAGTGGGTGAAAAACTGGTCCAACCCTTGATCACGGCTTTTGCTGTGATTTTTCTTAGCAGCATGGCCTCAGGAATCGGGGGGCCAGGTCCATGATAGTTATGAGCAGTGTTCTCCAACATATGGCCCAGGGGTCGGAACCCAGCCGAACCAAGGTTTCCATCTAACCCAACAAACTGCCTGTGGCATTGCGCTGACTGATGGCTCCTCTGTATGTCAGGTTGGGGGGGGGGGGGGGGGGGGAGGGGGAGGTGGCACCTCCATCTAATGGGCGGGGCAGCCCTGTCTGTGATTGGTCACTCCCTGTGACTGACAGGGATTGTCTGGGTGGGGTTAGAGCTGTTTGGTGGAATGCAGCGCAGACACCCTGGGATCAGCCACCACTGCTGCTCTCGCACGGTACAGCAAATGTCCTGTATCCTGCGCAGGATTCCATCCGCCCCAACCTAAATAAAACAGCCATGTCTATTGTGGGAATGGCTGCTGCGGGAGCAGGGAACATTCAGCACAAAGCGGGGAGCATAGAGTTACACAGCACAGAAACAGGCCCTTTCACCCATCGTGTCTGCGCCAGCCATCCAGCACCCAACTATTCTAATCCCATATTCCTGCACTTGGCCCGTAGCCTTGTATGCTATGGCGTTTCAAGTGCTTATCTAAATACTTCTTAAATGTTGTGAGGGTTCCTGCCTCCACCACCTCTTCAGTCAGTGCGTTCCAGATTCCAACCACCCGCTGGGTGAAAAAATAGAGTCAGGGAGACACAGACACAGAGAGGGGGTTAATGAGAGACACACACAGACAGAGGGGGAAGCAGAAAGAGTGGAAGAGAGGGGGAAGCAGAAAGAGTGGAAGAGAGGGGAAGCAGAAAGAGTGGAAGAGAGGGGGAAGCAGAAAGACTGCGGGAGAGAGAGAGAGGGGAGACAGGGAGAGAGAGAGAGAGGGGAGACAGGGAGAGAGAGAGAGGGGAGGGTGAGAGAGAGAGAGGGGAGGATGAGAGAGAGAGAGAGAGAGGGGAGGTGAGAGAGAGAGAGAGAGGGGAGGGTGAGAGAGAGAGAGAGAGGGGAGGGTGAGAGAGAGAGAGAGAGGGGAGGGTGGAGAGAGAGAGAGAGAGGGGGGGGGGAGAGAGAGGGGGGGAGAGGGGGTGGGGAGAGAGGGGGGGGAGATGGGGGCAGAGAGGCGGGGGGAGGGGGGGGCAGAGAGGAGGGGGGAGGGGGGGAGATGGGGGCAGAGAGGAGGGGGGAGGGGAGAAGAGAGAGAAAGGGAGGGGAGAAGAGAGAGAAAGGGAGGGGAGAAGAGAGAGAAAGGGAGGGGAGAAGAGAGAGAAAGGGAGGGGAGAAGAGAGAGAAAGGGAGGGGAGAAGAGAGAGAAAGGGAGGGAGAAGAGAGAGAAAGGGAGGGGAGAAGAGAGAGAAAGGGAGGGGAGAAGAGAGAGAAAGGGAGGGGAGAAGAGAGAGAAAGGGAGGGGAGAAGAGAGAGAAAGGGAGGGGAGAAGAGAGAGAAAGGGAGGGGAGAAGAGAGAGAAAGGGAGGGGAGAAGAGAGAGAAAGGGAGGGAAGAAGAGAGAGAAAGGGAGGGGAGAAGAGAGAGAAAGGGAGGGGAGAAGAGAGAGAAAGGGGGGGAGAAGAGAGAGAGAGGAAGGGAGGTGAGGGAGAGCAAAAGAGCGAGAGAGGAGGGGGGGGAAAGAGAGAGGGGAGAGAGAGGGGAGAGAGAGAGGGGGGAGAGAGAGAGAGAA